>NC_044925.1:20978381-21000849 GCF_003576645.1 Ipomoea triloba | reverse complement strand
TTTTTTTTTTTTTTTTTTTTTTTTTTTTTTTTTGTAATTGTAAAACATGTGTATATATCTTGTGTTATGCATTTCTGTGTCTCATGTTATGCAACATATATCACATACAAAAAGGTGGGTGACTGCTGCCTTATTTCTCTGGTCTCTGGTTGCTCCAATTCTGTTCCCTGATTGAGAGTTCTGAGCATCATAAAGATTGCATAGGAAATCCATATACTGCAATGTTTGTATATTTTCGATGACATTCCTGTTGTATATATTTAATTAAATGGATGTAAAACATCTCCTTTTCATGACGAGTAGCATGTTGGACAAAGTACTTTTGATGTATTAAATGGAAGTGTATGAAGTTGCCAATATTACGTTTTATTTTGGTTCGTTTTACTGTTTTAGGCTGTCTGTCCATAACTACTTTTTTATTTTTCTTCGAACACTAAATTAAAGATTTTATATTGTACAATGGTCACAACAAATCCAATGATCCCCCTAAATTTGACATAAAGGGAGTGTTTGATAAATAATTATTAGTTGATTGGGTTGGTGAGTTTGATTAGTTGATAGATTTTTTTAGGTTTTTTTTTTCAAATGTATCCTCCCGCCGACAGCCAGAAGACTAATCCTCGGTTCCAACGGTCAGCATGCTAAGTGGTAGGGGATTGGCCAAATGATTAGTTAATAGATGTACATGTAAAATGAATTTTTTAAAATAGCTTTTTGAATTTTAGTATTTTAAAATAATAAGTTGTTACAAAAAAACTAATTATTCAAACACTTATATTGAATGTGAATGTTTAACCAAGTCAAATAACTAATAGTTAAAATTAGTTGATAAGCTAACTATGTTACCAAACAGGTCAAAATCTAATGTCCCGTTTACCTCGATCAAAGACTTATCGTTGTCCCCAATCGTTTCTCGCACTTTTATTTCTTTTATTGAAACAGATTGATTTCATGTTCTTTTATCGATTGATTATTCCTCCCGGTTTGCGGATAACCCCACTTGGCTAAAATTAGAAATCTCTAATTTCAGCAAATCACCCTTCAAAAGGTCACAATGGGCGCAGCTTTGAAGTAAAAAATTCGCAAGACGTCGACAGCAGGAATTAACTTTAAAAAGAAAAAAGAAAAAAGAAAATAGAGAAAAGAAAAAGGATATAAAATAAACTCGATCTCATATTCTCATTATCTCAAAATATACTATCCTAAGTGCAAAAAGAAAAGATAGCGCTATTATGATGGAGGCGCGTGAAACGAAGGGCAGGTTTAGGTTTAAGTTGAAGTATGTGGTTTGATACATATGTGTAGAATGTAGCGATTTCCTCTTCAGTGAGATCTCCTTCTTCATCATCTTCATCACCATTTTCTTCCCAACCCAAAGACCGCAGAAATGCAATCTCTTCCTCTTCTAAACATAAATCACAATTCCCAAGCTGTTTCTTGCAATTAAAGGCGTCACCACCATTGGTGGTAGCAGATAATGTAACGAACTCCTCTTGAGTGATATATCCTTCTTCTTTATCAGATAATGTAACGAACTCCTCTTGAGTGATATATCCTTCTTCTTCATCATCATCATACTCATCACCGTTTTCTTCCCAACCCAAAGACCGCAGAAATGCAATCTCTTCCTCTTCTGGCCATAACTTACCATTCCCAGCAAGCTGTTTCTTGCAATTAAAGGCGTCACCACCATTGGTGGTAGCAGATAATGTTGCGAACTCCTCTTGAGTGAGATATCCTTCTTCTTCATCACCATCATAATCATCACCGTTTTCTTCCCAACCCAAAGACCGCAGAAATATAATCTCTTCCTCTTCTGACCATAACTTACAATTCCCAGCAAGCTGTTTCTTGCAATTAAAGGCGTCAATTGTTGAAAGTTGGGGAGCAACAGAAGAGTCACCCATAGATTTAGAGTTCTTCCTCACAACTTACAAGAAAGAATAACAATTTGGGATATCTGATCGATATGATGCCAACTACTTACATTAACCCATATTTTATAGTTATACTATCTATCCTATTATGAAAGGATTAGGAATTAATTAAATTTTAATTTCCGTTTCCTTATTAGGTTGGAAACTGTGATTCCTCTTTTTTCTGGGATTAGTATACAATGGTCTATATATGAATCAAATTATTATTATTATTATTTAAGTGAAGTTTATTTTTATTTTTTCTTTTTCTTTAAATAAAATTTATAATATATATATATACCATAAAAGTATAGACATCATATCAGTCCTTTCTTTCACTAGAATGGGGTGGCTTATGCAGTACGAAGCTACATTGTGCAAAGCATACTAATGATGCATTATATTAATGATTCTACAGCTATTAACTGCAATGCCAGCTCCCCTTTTAACAGATATAACAATTACAAAAACTGGTTAATCTCTTTATATATTCTTCCATAGTATTAATTCTAGTTATACTATTATTTAATAACTAAAATATGGAAATGAGGAGATACCAATTTCCAAAAAAAAAAAAAAAAAAAAAAAGCAGTACACAGACCATAAAAGCATATATAACCATTCCAGCCTGATCCATTAACCCTTTCTTTCACTACAATGGGGTGGCTTATGCAGTACAATGCGACATTGTGCATTGCAAACTAACATGCATCTAAGCCGCGGCCTTTGAAAAGGGCTGGCTTATAATATCCGGGCAAAACAAATCACACCGAAGAAACAAATACGTGATACCCACTAAATCACAACGAAAATACAATTTTGTCACTAAACCAAAAAAAAAAAAAAAAAAGAAGCATAATTGACCTCTAAACAAGTTAAAATCATGCAAATTGACCAAATAATAGGTTGTTGAGGTTAACTAAGAATAATTCTACATGCATTCTCATTTTCTACTCCATATTATGTATCATGCTTTGATTACTTAATATAAGGGAGTGGTCATGATTTTTATCCATTCCCTTTGTTTTCCTCTAATAAAATTTAAACACTTAATGGAAGTAAATGTTGGGAATAGGCTATCGAAGTCCAAGTAGTATTTTTCGTTTATTGATCATCTTGCTTATGTGGACTATATATTATATGTCATTTTTAAAATTTTATTTAACAAACCATACATAATTCTTCATAAGGTACCCCTTGAAAATTTTTCAGACGACCCATAGACGAAAAAGTTCCAGCGATGGCGAGCAAACCTCGTCGAAGCAACAATTTGCTTTGTGGTGTGGTGGACAGAGGTTGAAGGAGGATAGGATTACTAATAAAAAAAAAATTAAAAGTGAAACAACATATATAAATCTATGACAAAAAAATGAATTAATATTTAGAAATAGAGCATCCTACCTTTTTGTACGTGATATATGTTGAGTGGCTTAAGTGGTTGGTGTTTAGGTTGTTACATTAGAAGTTATGAGTTTGATACCCCTAGTAGCAACTCCTATATTATTTTGCTCAAGACTTCATTCTTCCATAGCAATAAAAATGACCGTCACTTGTACTAAGTCCCATGACTCCATCAATATTGAAAATGAAATTAATATAATGACTTAATATAATTGTGTGTTAATAAAAATATCAATATGTTTTTCTTTTAAAATATCTTAATTTAAGCTTCTTAATATATATATATATATATATATATATATATATATATATATATTAATTTTATTTATGTAAAAAGAAAAATAAACTTCAGTTAAAAATAATAATAATAATAATAATAATTTGATCTATATATGGACCATCGTATACTAATCCCAGAAAAAGAAGAATCACAAGCTAATAAGGAAAGGGAAAATATAATTAATTCCTAATTCTTTCATAATAGATAGATAGTACAGCTATAAAATATGGGTTAATGTAAGTAGTTGGCATCATCATATCAGATATCCCAAACTATTATTCTTTCTTAGCTCGTGAGTTGTGAGGAAGAAATCTATGGGTGACTCTTCTGCTGCTGTCCAACTTTCAACAACTAACGCCTTTAATTGCAAGAAACAGCTTGTTGAGAATGGTAAGTTATGGCCAGAAGAGGAAGAGATTGCATTTCTACGGTCTTTGGGTTGGGAAGAAAACAGTGATGATGATGATGATGAAGAAGAAGAAGGATATCTCACTCAAGAGGAGATGACTACATTATCTGCTACCACCAATGGTGGTGACGCCTTTAATTGCAAGAAACAACATGGGAATTGTAAGTTATGTTTAGAAGAGGAAGAGATTGCATTTATGCGGTCTTTGGATTGGGAAGAAAATGGTGATGATGAAGATGAAGGAGGAGATCTCAGTGAAGAGGAAATCGCTGCATTCTACACATATGTATCAAACCACATACTTCAACTTAAACCTAAACCTGCCCTTCGTTTCACGCGCCTCCATCACAACACCACTATCTTTTCTTTTTTTCACTTAGGATAGTATATTTTGAAATAGTGAGATAGATTTTGAAAAAGTTTCACCATCGAAAAAGATATTTGTTCTCCCCTATGAACAAAGAACAAAAAAATTCGTAAAATCTCGTCTCCGTCTAATAACTAATTAATCTAAATCTTTCATTCTAAATCTTTAATTACTTAAGAATTACTTAAGGTTCTATTTCAACAAGAGACAATATACAGGATGGGTAGAAATGTGATGCTAGGAGGGGAACTACAGGATATAAAAGAATATACCAATCCTAAGGATTCGCAGAATTCATTGTGGATCCAAGACAACAATAGAAACATTTGCTTGAGTCTTAGCTTTGGATTTAGTCTTCTAGATTTTTTATTTCAAATCTTGTATATCTAGAATCTGGATAAGTATATACTTATCCAAAATACATGCAATACACTCTTTAGTTGTATTCGGCTCAATCCTTTTACCTTTTAGTATTAGTAAAAGATTGGGCCGAGTTGAATTGCAATTCAATTAAGAGAAGAGAAGGAAGGGTAATTCCTTGAGTTCCTTCTCCCTATCCTTTATCTCCGAATAATTTATCTGCTAAGGTATTTATTTCATTTATATTTAAGCTGTACCTGGATCCAAGGTATCCACTGGTTTAAATTCAAATCGGATCTCCTTCCATACCTCACAAGCAGCAGATAGTTCAGGGCTCCATTTGCAAGCCTCGCGAATAATTTCATTACCTTCCCGAGCAAGATCACGTCCTTCGTTACGAGCTTGTACACATGCTTCTAGAGCGACTCGATTAGCTACGGCACCTGGCGCATTACCCCAAGGGTGCCCTAAAGTTCCTCCCCCGAACTGTAGTACGGAATCATCCCCAAAGATCTCGGTCAGAGCAGGCATATGCCAAACGTGAATACCCCCTGAAGCAACAGGCAGAACACCTGGTAAAGAGACCCAATCTTGAGTGAAATAAATACCGCGACTTCGGTCTTGTTCAACAAAATCATCACGTAGTAAGTCAACAAAGCCCAAAGTAATCTCTCTTTCCCCTTCAAGTTTACCTACTACGGTACCCGCGTGAATATGATCTCCACCAGACAGACGTAACGCTTTAGCTAGTACACGGAAGTTGATTATTCCAACTATATTGAGCATCATACATATAACGATTATAGTAGGGATCTTCACTCGTAAATACATTAGTCAGATAGCTAGAATTCCGATCACTATAACTAGAAAAAGGTTCATTCAAAAAAGAATGATCGTTGTCAATCTCAAAAATATGATTTTCAATATCAAAAACTACAAAAGTGTTATCGGAGATGAAATTCTCATTGTCTTTAACGCCGAATAAATGATCAACATTACTGTAACTAGAATTGTCACGATCCTCCCAACTCTGAATGTTTTTAACCGTATCTTTTATATTCGGATCTTCACCGGTAGTTTCAATAGGACCAAGACTGCTATTTAGCCGACACCTGCGTTTGAACTCCTTCTGAAACGAAAAAATCCTCCACTTTTCCATAGAGTTTTCTTGCCCCTATTTGCATGAAAATACAATAGAAAATACAATAGATGGAATAGTTGTTCGATCTTAAAATAAAAAATTTAGAAAAAAAAAATGATTTGAATATCTTGTTTCTTATCAGAATAAACATAGAAATCCAAGCACTAGGACTATTAACTAATTAAAGGGTGTGAGTCTTGGGTATGGGTATTGTAATGGGGGTGCGTATTAAAAAAAAAGTTCTACGGGAATCGGGGGTAAGACTTCAGTATAAGTATACACTATATAGGACTCTGGCGAAACCACCCTTTCTCATTAGCTCATTAGATTTTGAAAAAGTTTCACCATCGAAAAAGATATTTGTTCTCCCCTATGAACAAAGAACAAAAAAATTCGTAAAATCTCGTCTCCGTCTAATAACTAATTAATCTAAATCTTTCATTCTAAATCTTTAATTACTTAAGAATTACTTAAGGTTCTATTTCAACAAGAGACAATATACAGGATGGGTAGAAATGTGATGCTAGGAGGGGAACTACAGGATATAAAAGAATATACCAATCCTAAGGATTCGCAGAATTCATTGTGGATCCGAGTTTATTTTATATCTTTCTTTTTTTTTTTTTCATATTCCATTTTCTTAATAGTGTTAAGTTTCCTCTAAAAGAATAAATAGTCCATTTTATCTCATGCGATTATTTACTTATTCAATTTGTTAATGCTTTTTTCTTTTTTCTTTTTTCTTTTTAAAGTTGATTACATGAATTTTTTCCCAAAATGGTCCCTCGACTATTGGCCATTCTCAATTTTGCATTTAGACTTATAAATGCACCCAATGTGGTCCCTTGACTTTTAAAAAGTTCCCCAATGTGGTCCTCCGTTAGGTTTATCGTCAATCCAACGTTAAAAGTGAGGGCATTTCGGTCAGTTCACATTGTTGGCGCCCATTGCAACCGCTAATATATCCTAGCATTCCAGATACGATGTTTTACAGCTGCTCTTCTCTTCGAAACCCTAGGCACTGTTCTTCTTCTTTGTAATTACGAAAAAATTGCTCACAATGTCTACAAATTGGAGGCAAAGTACTAAGGGTTCTTCTTCAACATCATCATCTTCGCCAAGACAGAGGTACCACTATGGAGACGTAATCCCTACGCGCATATGTAATTGTGGCAATGAATGGAGCATACAAACATCTTGGAGTAACGAAAATCCCGGGCGTAGGTTTTGGGTTTGTGGAGGGAGCAATGTTTGTCAATAATCTTAATTCAATTTTGAATTGTTTTTCATTTCTAAATAATTGTCAAAATTTTGCAGTAATGGTAGTATTTTTAAAATTGTTATTGACAGGGTTGTGTGGGGTGTGGATTCAAAGAATGGTTTGATCCTCCAATGTGTTCACGGGTGAAGAAGATAATTCCTGGGTTGTTAAGAAGTATGAATAGAAAAGATGAAGAAATTGAGAGGTTAAATGCAATTGTGGTGTCCTCTATTGGTGGTGTCCTGCCAAGAACATGTAATTGTGGTAAAGGAGGAGGAGGGTTTGGGTTTAGAATTTTTTGTTTAATGATAATTGTAATAGCAAGTGGTTTGGTTTACTTGTACTTTAACCGTAGTGGAATGGATAGCCTTAGTTGTAGATTGCCTTTACCATGATGTATTGCAATGCAATAAAATTTTTATTTGGTCTATTTGAAACACTGCCTTTACTTTGAATAAGTTGGGTGAATTTCTGTAAGCTGGAAATGCAAAACTGGGAAATGGAAACAGCTCAACTGAACAATTAATAACTGGGAAATGTTAACTGCATAACTGATAAATGAGTATACCAAAAGATTTACAGCATGACTAGTTTACTACATGCTATACCAAAAGATTTAAAGCATGATTGCACATGCAATATAGCAAAAAATTTACACAAAGCATTGCCAAAGGGCAGCAAAAAGACTTAAACCAAAAGTCTGGACACCTAATCAATGTTAATTGGCTCTTTGCTATTTCCATGGAACTTGGTTTTGAATGAAGACCTTGTCATGTACTTCCTTCTCTTAGGAGCATTAGGAGTAGCCGATTTGTTAGTAACCATCTTCAATTTTTTTGTTAGCCCAAGTGTCTTTGCCCTTTTTGGAGGGGGAGGTGCTGCAAAGTTGTTATGGCCTTCGATGCTATCAACATCCGCAAAGCTTGTATCACCATCTCCAATGTCAGGTTGTGTAGGTAGTGGTATCTCATCTGCTGCAGTTTGAATTACCTAAAAAAAAATAGCAAAGTTGTTTCTTAACCATTATTCACAAGCTCATTAAAGTAAGCAAAAAATAAANTATATCTTTCTTTTTTTTTTTTTCATATTCCATTTTCTTAATAGTGTTAAGTTTCCTCTAAAAGAATAAATAGTCCATTTTATCTCATGCGATTATTTACTTATTCAATTTGTTAATGCTTTTTTCTTTTTTCTTTTTTCTTTTTAAAGTTGATTACATGAATTTTTTCCCAAAATGGTCCCTCGACTATTGGCCATTCTCAATTTTGCATTTAGACTTATAAATGCACCCAATGTGGTCCCTTGACTTTTAAAAAGTTCCCCAATGTGGTCCTCCGTTAGGTTTATCGTCAATCCAACGTTAAAAGTGAGGGCATTTCGGTCAGTTCACATTGTTGGCGCCCATTGCAACCGCTAATATATCCTAGCATTCCAGATACGATGTTTTACAGCTGCTCTTCTCTTCGAAACCCTAGGCACTGTTCTTCTTCTTTGTAATTACGAAAAAATTGCTCACAATGTCTACAAATTGGAGGCAAAGTACTAAGGGTTCTTCTTCAACATCATCATCTTCGCCAAGACAGAGGTACCACTATGGAGACGTAATCCCTACGCGCATATGTAATTGTGGCAATGAATGGAGCATACAAACATCTTGGAGTAACGAAAATCCCGGGCGTAGGTTTTGGGTTTGTGGAGGGAGCAATGTTTGTCAATAATCTTAATTCAATTTTGAATTGTTTTTCATTTCTAAATAATTGTCAAAATTTTGCAGTAATGGTAGTATTTTTAAAATTGTTATTGACAGGGTTGTGTGGGGTGTGGATTCAAAGAATGGTTTGATCCTCCAATGTGTTCACGGGTGAAGAAGATAATTCCTGGGTTGTTAAGAAGTATGAATAGAAAAGATGAAGAAATTGAGAGGTTAAATGCAATTGTGGTGTCCTCTATTGGTGGTGTCCTGCCAAGAACATGTAATTGTGGTAAAGGAGGAGGAGGGTTTGGGTTTAGAATTTTTTGTTTAATGATAATTGTAATAGCAAGTGGTTTGGTTTACTTGTACTTTAACCGTAGTGGAATGGATAGCCTTAGTTGTAGATTGCCTTTACCATGATGTATTGCAATGCAATAAAATTTTTATTTGGTCTATTTGAAACACTGCCTTTACTTTGAATAAGTTGGGTGAATTTCTGTAAGCTGGAAATGCAAAACTGGGAAATGGAAACAGCTCAACTGAACAATTAATAACTGGGAAATGTTAACTGCATAACTGATAAATGAGTATACCAAAAGATTTACAGCATGACTAGTTTACTACATGCTATACCAAAAGATTTAAAGCATGATTGCACATGCAATATAGCAAAAAATTTACACAAAGCATTGCCAAAGGGCAGCAAAAAGACTTAAACCAAAAGTCTGGACACCTAATCAATGTTAATTGGCTCTTTGCTATTTCCATGGAACTTGGTTTTGAATGAAGACCTTGTCATGTACTTCCTTCTCTTAGGAGCATTAGGAGTAGCCGATTTGTTAGTAACCATCTTCAATTTTTTTGTTAGCCCAAGTGTCTTTGCCCTTTTTGGAGGGGGAGGTGCTGCAAAGTTGTTATGGCCTTCGATGCTATCAACATCCGCAAAGCTTGTATCACCATCTCCAATGTCAGGTTGTGTAGGTAGTGGTATCTCATCTGCTGCAGTTTGAATTACCTAAAAAAAAATAGCAAAGTTGTTTCTTAACCATTATTCACAAGCTCATTAAANTCACAAGCTCATTAAAGTAAGCAAAAAATAAATATGGACAACCACAACCTCATGTTGGACAGCATCAACCTCATTCTGCACAGCCTCAACCTCATTCTGCACAGCTTCACAATCATCATGCACAGCTTCAAACTCAGTATACACAGCTTCAACCACAACATTTTGCATACCAACTTGTGAGCTCTCAACTTCAATTGGAACCTATGTTTAATTTAGAAAAGATAAGTTTAGGGTATGTATTTTGGGAAACAGTATAATAGAAATATAGTTGTAGGGTACTTACATCAACCATTTTAGGTAAAGGTGTTCCCTTTTGCTTTGTCCTTCTTGTTTGTGGCTTAGGATTTGTCTGCAAGCATTAAATGTAGTACATTACATAAAGCAACAAATAAATGGTAGTACCTAAAAGAAGGAAATAATACGTACAGTGTTGAGAGGACATTTCCTACTGTTGTGCCCTTTTTGTTTACACAAGGTGCAATGTAAGACAACATGATTTCTAGACATATGTACCCCATCATTGGTGACCTTTTTCTTTTCATCAGCTCCTCTCAACCTTAATTTCCTTGGCCTGCCAGGTTTTGCCTTGTATTCAGGTGGCAAGGGTGGTTCCAGAGTAGTAAGAGGCCACTCATTCACACCAGCCATTGGATTGATGCTACCTCCATATACTTTCAAGTATGAATCTACAGTGTAGCAACTATCAACATAATCCAGCACACTGTGTTTCTTCATCCAGATTGCACAAATGCCATATCTGCAAGGGATTTTAGTCAAATCCCATTTCTTGCAAGAGCATGTTTTTCTGCCCAAATCTACAGTGTGTTGCTCTCCAGTATGCATTTTTTTCACTTCAAACAGATTCAAGGCACACTGTAAGGGTATATATATGATCCTGCAGATTTCTCTTCAACTGCTATTTTCTTCACAATATTAGGGCAAATAACTCCAGTCCATTCAGATGCTTCTTGTTTATTTTTAAACAACCTTGTCATCAATATTGTCCTAAGCATGTCAAGGCAACTTATCAATGGATATTCCCTGGCCTTCACTATCATGGCATTGAAACATTCACTCACATTGTTAACTAGAATATCACACAGGGTAGAACTAGTGAAGTGAGACCAAGACCACTCAGATGGATGTTTGTCCCCCAACCAATCAAAGGCATTACTGTCAAGCTCTTTCATCTTCCTCATTGAGTCCTTAAATGAATTCACTGTGGTGGCTCTTGCTGCTGCCCACAGTGTGTCCTTAATAGCATTCCCATGAAACCTTGCAACCTTCATGTTGACATATAAATGTCTTACACAAAACCTATGAACCACATTTGGTAAAACACCTCTAAATGCAAGCAACAATCCCTTTTGCTTATCTGAAATAAATGTGTACTCATTTTGTGCACAAACATCAATGCCCAAATCATGCTTCAATAAAGCAAAAAACCATGACCATGATTTCATGTTTTCTCCCTCAACAATTGCATAAGCTATTGGAAAAATGCCATCATTTGGATCCATAGCAGTTGCTGTCAATAAATACCCACCATACTTGGATCTTAAGTGGCAACCATCCACACCTATAATCTTTCTGCAATGTTGGAACCCATTTCTACAGGCTTCCCAACATATATACCATCTTAAAAATCTCTTTTTCTCTCCTTCCTCTACACAGTCACTCATCTTGACAATAGATTTTGTTTTTGGATTTGATCTTTGAATCTCAAGGTAGTAGCTCCAGAACTTTTTAAAGTAATCCTCTAGTTCACCTCTAATAGCAGCCCTAGCCATTGTCATTGCCTTATAAGCAACCTTTGATGTTATATGGAAGTGGTCATCAGTGGCCACTTTTTCCCTAAACTCAGACACTCTCCAAGTCGAATTGCCACTTATTTCTTTTTTCCATCTCTTAGCTAATCTGCTTGACTTTACACTAGGATTCTCCCACACCCAAGAGCAACCATCATGGCAGTCTCTGAATGCTGTAACCCTCCAACAATTGACTTCCTTTATCCATCTTAGGGTTATTGCCCATGGACATCCACTTTGCTTACACTTGACAATACACCTAACGTTGTCATTCTTCTCAAATTTTATATCTTTTCCTTCATTGAATGCATAATTGATAATGGCTTCCTTAAAATCACTTTTCAAGGAAAAGGTCATTCCAACACTAAAAACAGGCTTATCACTGTCACATTTCCTAAACTTTGGCCAAATATCACATTCTACTTCCTCATCACTTCCATGAGGTGTGTCATCATCAGAATAGTTCACTTCAGCATTCATTTTATCACCTGCAGATTCCCCCTCCTGGACAGTTTTGGTAGGTCCTATCCCATGATATTCAACATTGGGATCTACTGTTTTTTCAAACTGAAAATCATCTTCCTCCCCTACAGTATTCAATTCTTCTTCCCCCTCATGTTCATAATCAGAATCAGAATCTTCTTCCACTTCATAATCATTCTCAACTTCAACATTTAACCCTCCTATGTTTATCCACACTTCTACTTCTCTATCCTTATCACTGAAATCAATTAAATCCCATGCTTCACTGTCTGAAACCACCTCAATCAAACCTTCACCCACTACAGTATATACCTTACAGTCACTACTATTATACCCTAACTCTATGACTTTGTCTTGTAAAGTCATAAACCCCCATTCATCAACATCCATGTAGTCAAAATGATCTACATGACCTCCAACATATGTTGCAGGCTCACTCAGTAATATACTACCACTATGTCTAACCTTTAGTGTAAATCTATTTTCATCAACAGCATCTGAATGATTCAAATTATTAACAGCAAAAAAATATACATGGATCAGAAACTAAAACAAAAAAAAAATAACAAAACAAAAAAAAAGGAAACAAAATGGAACCCTACAATACAATACAAAAAGCACAAAGTTGAAACCATACAGTACAGTATAAAAAGCAATAACAGTGGTCCCCCACCCATTAAATATTTTACAAACACATAGCAGACTTGGAACCCTACAACCAAAAGCAATGCTCCCAGTGGTCCCCTCTGCACCCTTTTATACAACCAAAACATGGAACCCTATAAATGGAACCCTAAAACAAACATTTTTTATGCAAAAAGCTGGCTACTGGTCCCCTCGACCCCCCATCTTTAATTCACCCTATAAAATCCTCACATTCTAACAAAACTAACAAAATTGCGTACCGTATATTGGCAAGGTATTCCCAACCCTTCGAAGCCCCATGGAATCGTCCCAGACCTTGCGTCTCGTTCGTCAACAAGCTGTCTCCTTCGTCAACAAGCTTCAATAATTTTCTAATTTAGGGTTTTTGTTTGCGATTTGGGGTCAATTTCTGAAAGGATGACAAAAGGAACGACGACTATCGGTTGTAATGGGCGCCAACAATGTGAACTGACCGAAATGCCCTCACTTTTAACGTTGGATTGACGATAAACCTAACGGAGGACCACATTGGCGAACTTTTTAAAAGTCAAGGGACCACATTGGGTGCATTTATAAGTCTAAATGCAAAATTGAGAATGGCCAATAGTCGAGGGACCATTTTGGGAAAAAACTCTTGATTACAGGAATTGTGCCTTGACTATAATAAAATTATCAATTTGGTCATTGACTATTTTTTGACTAATTAACACTAGTACAGAAAAGAGCATTTGCGTCCGGAGTTATGGACTATGTACTCCGGACGCAGATAGACAAGACTATCTGCATCTGGAGTTTCCCCGGACCCAAATAGTCCACCATCTACGCAGATGGTCATTTTATTTTATTTTTTAATTAACTATCTGCGTCTGGAACTCCCCAGTTCCGGAGGCAGATAGTATTTATATATATATATAAATTCCAGACGCAGTATTTGATATAAATAAAAAATAATAATAAAATTATTGATAAAAAATTAATTTTATAATACTTTGCCTCCTAACCCAAGCAGAACAATAGTAAAAAGATTAACTGAGATGCAATGCCTATACCAAGAAGAGATAAGTAGATTAACGTTAGCCTTACAGGTAGCATAATTCCCTAAATAAATCCTCAGATTTCTCTGCTTAATATGGCAAACAAGTACTGTTTCAGGCATCATTAAAGTCTGCTAATTCTTTCCTTCTAGATCAAAAACGTAGAGTCAATTAACTCCAGTAAAATAAATGTCTTCTTCAATCTATCTATTCAATGAACCAGAACATACATACATGCAATATCCAGGTGAACCTGACCAATTGCTCAGAACCTGAGTGAATTCACTAACTCCTCCATTACTGCATTTATCAAATATTCCTGAAACACATGAGAATATTTCAAAGTTGTAACTTAAAGCAACTAAAGTTTCAAGAAAGTATAATTAGGGGCATCAATGCATCATAAGTCCTGAAATGTCTGTAAGACAGTTCAAACTTGGTTTACAATCACCATAAGATTAAAAAAAATAATAATAAAAATAAATAAATAAATAATAGTAAAATTCCCATTCACAGTTAGAAGTAATGAAACATTAACTCAAAATTACATTGCACAAAAGAAAGGGAAATATCCAAGAAATATATAATTTCTTTACAATTTCTTAACAAGAAAATAAATAAAGTTCACAGTTATAAAGCAGATGATTAAACAAATTATTAACTCAGAATTGACCTGTACAAAACAAAATATAAGGATCCATGGAAAGTCAAATAGTTTTATAATTTGTTAAGAAAATAAATATATCTCTATATGAGAATTTTTTTTTTCTGGTGTACTTATATCTCACAGATGATATTATTAAACAAAATATCAACTGCAAAGTAAACTGTATGTACAAAAGGTAAGGATCTAAGCAAAGTCAAAAAAAAAAAAAAAAAAAAAAAAAAAAAACTTTGCTATGGAGTACTTGATAACAGAATAAATAAATAAATATATCTAAGAATGTAAATGTAAATGAAATTGAAAACACAAATTCTTAAACTGCAACTTTATCGGGTCATAATTTCAACTTAGGAGAATATTCTAGTACACTTAAATTTAAATGTCATAAAAAGAATGACACACTACAGGGAAATAAGCTAAGAAGAGGCAAAAATTACTCCCTTACTTGGTAATTAATTGAACTACATCTGCCTGATTCTTCACTAATTTATAGAAAGCATCAACAGTCATAATCAAGGCTTTTTCCTTTTCCTGCCCAAAGAAAGAACACTATGATGTTGTCCAGTGTATGAATTGATAAAATTAAACTTCTCTTTATGCAAACTAAGAAAAACCTTTTTCCGAACTTGAAGAGTGGAACTCTTCCCAATATCTCCTGAAGTCCAATTCCAGTTCCCATTTGCCTCTGTTTTCAAGGTCAGAGGTGAAACAAAGAAAAATATAAATCTAAAATATTTAAGTAAGTGATGACAATTTCACAATTTAATTTTCTTCCTCTCATAGATTCACTTGCAGATTATAATAATGCATAATTCATAACTCAGAGCATCAGGCAAGGTGATCCAAGTAAATACTTTCAAATAGCATTTTCTGATTATCCATGTCTATCATAGTTAGAATACAAGCATTCTTAATTTCTTGTTTTAAAAATAAGACAGTTCTGTCATATTGGTACAGTGTTCTATGGAGTGAACCAATGGTGTTAAAAAAAGTCTCGAAAAGCTAATAACACTCACAAGAAGTCTCATCACAAGCGAGGGGCCTGTCCTCTCTAATAACCCTGTTTGTAACTTTTACTAGCTTGCTAACTCCAAAGTCAGCGACTTTCAGATGCCCAGTATCATCCCGCAAAACATTTCTGTTATGTAGCACAAACATAGGCAAACAACAACATACATAGAAACTAACCACATAAATTTGAGATTGGAATTCAAGGACAGATTTATTATGGAAAACCATACGAGGGCTCTAGATCACGATGAATGATTGCCTCGGGTTTGTTTTCATGCAAATACTTCATCCCCCTCGAAGACCAAAAATAACTCATTAAAGATATTATTTACGAGACTGGAATAACATAGCTAATGCTCGTCCACCCTCAAACATACATAAAATGGAATCCTCTTTTACTTATCTAATAAAAATAAAAATGAGAATCTTCTATATATGTATATACATAATCACAGATTGATATTTGATAATAGCAGAGTCATAACGAACCTTGCAATGTCCATTGCAAATCTAAGAGCTTTTGTAGGCTTAAGTGGCCCATTAGTATCCAGATAGGTCCGCAAATCACCCTGAATTTTTTTTGTTTTTTTTTTGAAACAGATTTAGTTTGGGAAACAGATATCAAGAACATTAGTTCAAATTACAGTTTAAGCCAAACAATCCAAGAGAAAATTCCCTTTGAAATGACAATTAAGAAATGATTTTTTTTTTCTAATGCTCTCTCGGGTAGCGTCAAAAGCTAGCCGAGAATAGTGAATACCTTTGGTAAATATTCCATCACTATCATCATCGGACTGCTCTGGGTTACAGCGCCAAGAAACTGAACCACATTTGGATACTAATGGTAATTTTCTGAAGAAGTGTAAGCTCATCTATAAATGCCTTCCTGCATTAATCCAAAGTCGGAACATATAAATCAACACATTCATGGCGGGAAAACAAAGAACAAAACAGATCAAAGGATGACCGACCTTGTTTAATGCAGCAAGGCTAATGACCTTGACGCCTCGTCTATCAGCATTAAGAACAGCTTCTTCAATCTTTTTATTTATGGCTTCCGCAGCAAATGGCAAGAAATACTGCAAATCATAGCAAAATAAACATTCAAGATGCCAAGACAAAAAATAGGAAAGAAATTATTCCTAGTAAATTCCAATCTTTAGTTCCATGTTTTGGCACTCTGTTATTACAATTTAAAGATGGGTTTCAGTTTCAGATAAATTTTATAAACAGATCATTTCGGTTTCATTTTTCTGTATTTTCCTATTTTAGAAACCTGAATTCCTTTGCATACAACATTGACGATCTAAACAAGTTCAGAATTAATCTCCGTCTAGAGACATTGAGGAAGATACCTGAAAACCAAATCTTGGTATGACCCATGTCTGGTGCACTCTCCCTCTGAGGTTGTAAAAACTGGACAAGAAAGTCTTGCAATTGAGCCACATGATAAGCATCGCCATAATGACTCCGGGCCAAAGTGGTAACAAGAAGAGCCTTGTAGTGAAAGGAATTGAACCGAATGATCTAAAAACAAATGGAGCATGAAGTGCCGAAATAATATCAACGATATGCGCAAGGAACACAAAATCGGGTGCACTTTGACCTGCACATTGATATTGGAAATAAATTCATAATTATATTTCAGAATAAATGGAGCCTATTCAAGAACTGATTATAGAAAAGTATGTAAAAGATAAGTATAAATGTTAAACAATAAAAATTATACTGAAATCATTCTCCCAAAAATTCTAAATAAGCTATGAAGGGAGTAAGGAAAAGTACAGTGTTGCTTGCTGAACAGAAATCATCTTTTGCAGTTTGTGTAGTTACCTGGACGGCGACGGCGCGGCTGGAGGTGATGGATGGCGACGGGGCTGGAGGCGTCAGCTCTGGACGGCGACGGTGGCTGGGCAGCGGCTTCGCAACGCAGCGAGCGGAGAAGATACGGTGGCTGGAAGGCGTGCGGCGAGCGGCGAGGAGAGGAGACCGGCGGCGAACGGATGCGAGTGGTGACGGCGTGCGGCGCGCGGCGGCGTTTGGGAAGAAGACGGGAGATTATGGCAGCAGATCTGACGTGAGTGGTGATTTTGGGTTTTGTTTTTTGGGTAAGTCGCGATGTTATGTTTTCGGGGAAGAAGACGGCCTATTTTGCCCTAATTCAACTTCGGACGCAGATAGTGTAATGTGGCAGATCATCTGCGTCCGAAATGTGCTGCTTCGGACGCAGATGGTCTGGCATTTTAAAAAATTAATAAAATAGTGAACATTTTAATTATAAAAATGCCACGCATCACTTTACGCATCTGGTGTTTTAACTCCGGACGCAAATTGTCTTATATTTATGGCCAACTTGGTCCTCAATTTGTTTTGCTATTAGACATCTGTTAACTTGAGACCAAATTTATAATTTCGCTATAGTCAATGAGTTATTTCAGTAATTAATGTTTCAAAGAAAATGTTGCATGTGAAAACCGAAATAGTCCCTTAACTATATCAAAATTACAAATTTAGTCCAAGTTAATGGATGTCTAATAGCAAAACAAACGGAATACGAGAGAACCAAATTGATTAAGATTTTTAACGTTGAGAGACTTAATTGGTAAAAAAAATAGTCAAGGACTAAATCAATAATTTTGCTATAGCCAAGCTGGGGCTATCCGGAAACCGAGAGGATTAATCAATCTATAAAAGTACAAGAAACGATTGGGGGCAATGATAAGTCCTTGATCGAGGTAAATGGGACGTTAGATTTTAATCTGTTTGGTAAGTTAACTTATCAATTAATTTTAACTATTAGCTATTTGACTTGGTTAAACATTTACATTCAATATAAGTGTTTGGTTAATTAGTTTTTTGTAACAACTTATTATTTTAAAATGCTAAAATTAAAAAAGCTATTTTGAAAATGTTATTTTACATGTAACGATTAAGGTAATATCAGAGGTCATTATTTGCATCTTGTTGAAAGCTATTCTAGAGTTTTGTAAGAGGGGTTGGGTTTGCCGTCTTTGGCATATATATATATATATATATACATATATATATATACATATATATATATATATATATATATATCTCTTATATATTATAATAAAGTCAAGGGATTTGGCCTATCATTTGGCTCTATTTTCCCGCTCAACTTTTTGGACTGTATTTTCCTTTTAAAATTGTTGTTTAATATTTATTACCTGATTAATTAACCTGTCTTGGTATCAGTTTTGTAAATTCCAACTTTCAATGCTATTAATTGCTGACAAAGGTATACATTGATTGATAGGTGATAGATAATTAATTAGTATCATTTGCCAATGTGAAATTTCATTTTACAAGTTATGTTCAAGCATGCTGAAAATCATGATTACTCTTTTTGAATCTATATTTTGGTGGGAAAAAGCTTATAAATACTTGACCTGTGTTCAAGATCTCACATCTCCATTGAAGCAAAGGGAACTACCTGGTCTTCCAGGGAGTGAAATGTGTTTATGAGAAAGCCGTCAGCTTTGGGCAGGTTTGAGACTTGACAGATACTAAGCTCTGCAAATTGTTTTGCGAATTGGGAATAGGAAGGCAGATCCCTCAACTCCATTTCCGGCGATGAAGGTAAACGCAACATAGAATGAGTGAGTTGTTGGACTACGTGGCCACGGAGCATATGGTAATAGGTAGATAGCACAAAGCGAAGCAGGTTGAGTAAACAAAGAATCCTATTTTTACCTCCACAAGCCACGGCATAATTGCATCGTGCACCAGAACTTTGGCGGATTCGCAGGAAGCTTTTTTCTTTTTTTGCTTATGAATAATGGCCTCCACCCCCTCGGAAACCGCGGTAGCTGGCAAACGAGAAACTTCTTCAAAGTTGCGCGGTGAGTTGCGGACGTCGGTGCCATCGAAAATGAACTCCACCGTGTGAAAGGGTGGCTTGCGGCATGGATTTGGCTACACCATGTGTGAGGACTAAGGTGACCCTCACTCCTCTAGCAGATAAAGAAGAACAAAACTGAAGCATAGGGTTTAAGTGACCTTGGTATGGAAATGGAACCGCTATAACATCACCTAATTCTGTCTACATATTCATATTCATATGTTTTCTTAACTTCTTATCTTTTCGCTGCTAGAAAGCCACCATTATATGCACTCACATTGCCAAATAAAATTAAGTATTTGCTTCATTTGAAGATAAGAAATAGATCAGGGCCACATTAAATAAGTTTAGCAATCACGATCAGGGCCTCTTCTTAACCATCTGTTGGAGCCTATGGAACGCAAGAAATCAGAAGGTTTGGAACAACATACATGTCAACCACGGCAGCATTATTCGAGAAGCCAGTGCTTTCCTTGAAGCTTGGAGACAAGTTCACTGCAAGGATAGTAGCTATACATCTGTTAGGCAAAAGGAGAAATGGAAGAGACCACCAGAAACCACTCTCAAGTTGAACATGGACTCTGCATTGGCTAAGGAAACCAGAACAACAAGGGTTGGGGCCATCATCACAGATCATAATGGACAATTTGTTGCTGCCATGGTGAAAACTGCAAGATCGTCAACACTGTATCCCAAAGGGCTCCACATGCTAAGTGTCTTCTAGAGTATGATAAAATTGGTTGTCCATCATGGCAAATCATGTATGATATTGACATTGGCTAACAGGCCCAGTTGTATTCGGGTTTCCCCCTTCCTTAATAAATAAAAAATAGGAAAAATATACTTATTTTCTACATCAAATTTAGACCTGTAAAAATTATGTTTTGTAATTTGTGCTTAATCATATTAAATATTGTTAAACTTAAATTATTTTTGAAATAATTATATATATATATATATATGTGTGTGTGTGTGTGTGTGTGTGTGTGTGTGTGTGTGTGTGTGTGTGTGTGTGTCGTGCATTGCACAGGTATAGTTATTTCACTAGATCATATTAAATTTTTATTATATAATTATACTATAATTTGTATATACGATATAATACTATGTAATTTTTACATATAGATGCGGTGTTATATTTTTCTAAATTTCTATGCCATGACTGACAATTAAAAGTAAAAGATAAGCTTTAAAGCATGTTGGTATGTTATTTAAGTATCCTATTTTTAATCGTGAATAGCTTTATGTGGCTTTATCTAGATTTAGTAATCGAAGCCACTTAAAATTTTGATTTGCAGTGGTTCAAATAATAATTGCAGTAAAACAATAAATATTGTGTATAAAAAGTCTTTAGGTAATTTGTAATTTAAAATTTATGTGCGCTATTTTAACTTCAATAAATATAAATTGTAAAGGATTTATTTAGATTTAAGATCTTCTTTGGGTCATGACATATAATGTAATATGCACATTTAAAGTTTACGAAATTATAATTTTTATATATGTAAAAAAAATATGTTATGTGTGTAATATTTTATATAATTTCATACTAATTGGTTATGCTTTAATATTTTTTTAAATATTGTTGTGCAACGCACGTGTGTCATACTATATTTTATTGGATATCACTAAATCATAATTTTAAATTGTATTATTCTATTTTTAATAGTAGTTTCATTCTTTTTAAACGTAATATATTATACATTTATAATAAAAAGTATAACAATATATATTATTTAATTTTCAATAAATATATAAATCCTCACACATAATTATTCTTTATAATTTTTTTTAGTTTTATGTTTGTAATAATATAGAATTTATGTTTTAAAATTAATTAAATAAAACAGAAGAATATGATTATTTAAAAATATATAATTTTTATCCCGTGTTAATATATTATAATTAAAAACAATACATGCAATTTCATTGTGCATTTATTTTTGCTTGATTATATTATTTTAATTTATTTTTAAAACTCTATTAACAATAAATTTATTTAAATATTATATATGTCGTGCATTGAGCGGGTATACTGATACAATTGTAGAAACTAGAAAGTACATTTTCCTATGTTTATAATTGGTAATTGTGACCATAGTATTCTTGAAAGTCAAGCTATTCTAGCACCAATACTTAGTGTCTGTAAATATGATTTGAATAATAGTATCCTTGCAAATGTGCACATTCCTGAATTCCTAAATGGGTTGCAAGCCTTGGGTGTACGTAACCATTCGTCAACATTAAAGGTTGGTTTAAATATAATGTTGTTGAGAAATATAAATCACTCACTTGATTTATGCAATGAGGCTAGATTAATTGGTTACCAAATTGTTAGAACATGGTTTAGAGGCCAAAATAATGTCTGGTAAGAAAGCATAAACTAGGGTGTTGGTTCCTCGAATGTTTATGACCATGTCAGATCCGAGATTGTCATTCAAATTTCAAAGACGACAATTGTGGTAATGCTTTTCATATGCAATGACTATCAATAAAAGGCAAAGGGCTAAAACTATCTCATGTTGGATTGTTATTGAGGAAACTAATTTTTGTCCATGGTCAATTGTATGTTGTTGCATATAGAGGAAGAGATCCCAATGGTCTTATTATTATTATTATTATTATTATTATTATAAACAATGCTAATTTTCAATCACTATTGCATAGAAAATTAGAAATAAAGAATTCATTCGCTATTATAAACAAAGTTAACAAACACACAATTCAAGCCATTCACGATTGCATAGATTGCGCACAGAATGAAAATTTTGTTGTTCAAAATTTAGGCAAATACACTATATACACATATCAAATTTAAATACTTGAGGGTTTTGGGAAAACATATTTGATTAAGGTTGATCTAAAATGATTATTGCTCAGGTACAACGTTCTCTGTTGACAATAGTCGAAAAATAATACACGCTGTAATCTAGAAAGGAAGGTCAAACATAAATTTCAGGTTAAAAAAATTGAGGGGTAATTTTATCTCATGATTATATTTTTTTCTTCCTAAAATCCACGAAATTAAAATCCTAAGGAGTGGGGGGGGGGGGGGGGGGGG
>NC_044925.1:20960008-20977985 GCF_003576645.1 Ipomoea triloba | reverse complement strand
GGGGGGGGGGGGGGGGGGGGGGGGGGGGAGGGGCATGGGATTCTAATGCCATGAAAATGAGGGAATTCTAATTCCGTGGAATTGCAATTCACTTTAACCAAACAAAGAATTTAGTTGCCTTTGGAATTAGGTGAGAATTAAGTGGGAATGAAATTGTAACTCCCTCCAACCAAACACCCCGTAAATATCAATTCTTAATTTAATTGCAAATATGTATATTCATAATTTTATGATAACAAATCAACATATATTTATTAAATAACAAAATCTTATAAATGAACGATCCTCATATTTCTTTTTAATCAAACTTAATAGCATTTATAGTTTTTAATAACATAGCATAATTTTAATATTTCAAATTTTTAGTCCGTGCATCGCGCGGGTGGCATATTAGTATATATATAAAAGAGGAAGTTAATAGATGTGCAAATTAGGTATGTAAGTTAGAGGCTTGACTAGTGATTTTCATTTTTGGAGTCCCATGGCAGGTAATTAGGTAGCTCCTTTTTAAGATATTGTTGGCGTGTCTTTTCCCTTTATGTAAAAGATATTGCATTTGAAAGATTTAGAAGAAAAAAATATGATAAGTGTAGTGTAACTGAAAATCAAGAAGAGGTTTTAATGAAACATTGATGCTAAAATTTTCTCTTCTTTTTATTGACTATCAATACTTTGGGAGTCAGGAAAATCACAAACCCACATAGTTTATTAATAGCAATATTTTCGAACCATGTCTATTACAGGTAAGTATATCATACCATGGTTCAGGCCAAGAACCAGGTCAATTGTTCAAGTTCAATGCGGACCATAACAAAGCAGCCACAAGAGACAAGTCTATTACCAGAAATCTTATTCTATTCAAGAGGTAGTCAAAGCACCTCAACCATAGAGTTTGAACATAAGTTTCATAGAGTATTTGATAATTTCGTTATAACCAAGTCACTATTTCAGTAATTAACTTTGAAAAAGAAAAAAGAAAATAGAGAAAAGAAAAAGGATATAAAATAAACTCGATCTCATATTCTCATTATCTCAAAATATACTATCCTAAGTGGAAAAAGAAAAGATAGCGGTGTTGTGATGGAGGAGCGTGTAACGAAGGGCAGGTTTAGGTTTAAGTTTAAGTTGAAGTATGTGGTTTGATACATATGTGTAGAATGTAGCGATTTCCTCTTCAGTGAGATCTCCTTCTTCATCACCATTTTCTTCCCAACCCAAAGACCTCAAAAATGCAATCTCTTCCTCTTCTAAACATAACTCACAATTCCCAACATGTTTCTTGCAATTAAGGGCGTCACCACCATTGGTGGTAGCAGATAATGTAACGAACTCCTCTTGAGTGATATATCCTTCATCTTCTTCTTCATCATAATCATCACCGTTTTCTTCCCAACCCAAAGACCGCAGAAATGTAATCTCTTCCTCTTCTGGCCATAACTTACCATTCCCAGCAAGCTGTTTCTTGCCATTAAAGGCTTTACCACCATTGGTGGTAGCAGATAATGTTGCGAACTCCTCTTGAGTGAGATATCCTTCTTCTTCATCACCATCATAATCATCATTGTTTTCTTCCCAACCCAAAGACCGTAGAAATACAATCTCTTCCTCTTCTGGCCATAACTTACCATTCCCAGCAAGCTGTTTCTTGCAATTAAAGGCGTCAATTGTTGAAAGTTGGGGAGCAGCATTAGAGTCACCCATAGATTTAGAGTTCTTCCTCACAACTCACAAGAAAGAATAACAATTTGGGATATTGGTCGATATGATGCCAACGACTTACATTAACCCATATTTTATAGCTATACTATCTATCCTATTATGAAAGGATTAGGAATTAATTAAATTTTAATTTCCGTTTCCTTATTAGGTTGGGAACTGTGATTCCTCTTTTTTCTGGGATTAGTATACGATGGTACATATATGAATCAAATTATTACTATTATTTTTTAAGTGAAGTTTATTTTTATTTTTTCTTTTCCCTTAAATAAAATTTATAATATATATATATATATATATATATATATATATATATATATATATATGAAAAAGTTTAAATTAAGATATTTTGAAAAACAGACATATTGATATTTCTATTAACACACAATTACATTAAGGGTGTGTTTGGTAACCCGGAAAATGATTTCCGTAAATTATTTTCCGAACTTTTGGTGTTTGGCAACCTTCAGAAAATGTGGTCATGAAAAATGGTTCATTTTTCCTGAAAATGACTTCCGGAAACGGAAAATGGCTTCATGTGAGAGAGGAACGATTGAGTCGTCCCTCTCTAGTTCGCCGGCTCTTGTTTCCGGCCATTAGCGAAGGTTTTTTCTTTTTTTTTTAAAAAAATTATTTATAATAAATATTATTAGTCTATATATTTTAATATTTTAAATAAAATAATAAAAATATATAATTATACATTTCTACTTATTTTCTGAAAAATGTACCAAACACACAAAGACAGTTTTCTAGAATGCAACCAAACATTGGAAATGAAACTATTTTTCAGAAAATGACTCATTTTTTCAGAAAATATTTTCCAAATTAAACGCACCCGGTAACCCGAAAAATGATTTTCGAAAATTATTTTTTCGAGCTTTTGGTGTTTGGCAGCGCGTGGAAAATGCGATCAACGGAAAACAACTTCCATTGACCAAGGAAAATGATGCTATTTTTTCAGAAAATGACTTCTGAATTTTTTTTTTGGAAGTCATTTTTCGGACTTGGCTTCAACAATGTTTTGGCCAAAATGGCCAAATCTGTAGCTTCCAGCGAAAACCAGACCGCCGGCTACTTTTTTTTTTTAATAATTTTCTAAAAGAAATATTATTATTTTATATATTATTATAATTTTTTATATTTTAAAAAAATAAATAAAATGTAACATTATACAATTTAATACATTTTCTAGAAAATGAACCAAACACACAGAGACAGTTTTCCATAATGCAACCAAACACTGAAAATGAAACTATTTTCCGAAAAATGACTCATTTTCCAGAAGTCATTTTCATGCTTTCCAAACACACCCTAAGTCACTATATTAATTTCGTTTTCAATATTGATACTTTTGGTCATTTGGAGACCTTTTCTAGTCAATTCAGGTCTGTTTTAGGTGAATATATATGCTTCCAATCAACTCTTTTTTCTCTCTCTCTCTAAAAGGCATTCATACCTTAATGACGAGATAAAAATCATAATTTCTTCAATCTATAGTTTTGTTATTGTACTCTTCTCTCTCAACTCAAGAATGAATCACAAAGAGAAAACCTTATTTTGATCAATTACATCGAGGATGACTTATTATTACAGTGAATGAATTATTTAATTTGTTGTGCCAAAATGTTTGTTTAATTTTGAATATGTATGTTTTTAATAAGTAAGTTCAGCTAAAGAATTTGCTCAGAAGGATGGGTTGTTTTTCTTAGAGACATCTGTCCTGGAAGCTAAAAGTTTAGGATAATTAAAGATAATGATGATAGTCTAAGACTAACGACAGTTTATATCATGTTAAAAAAAAAAAAAAAAAGACAGTTTATATTATGGACCAAGGTCCACATAACATTATAGATTCTGGATCGAAATGGCTATGCATAGAATTTATACTCGTAAGGTATACAATTTCATAACACAAACAAAAAATCACAATACAAGACACATACATATATTATATATTTACTTATTTTTCAAATTTTATTTAGATACATAATTTGTGTTCATAGGCAAAAAATTTCATAACACAAGACACAAACTCATAACATAAACAATTATTAATTTGTTTTATATATAGAATTGATACTCTTAAGGCACATAATTTTATAACACAAAACACAAAAACTCACAAAACAATATATATACACATGCATTAGGATCCACAGTACACTGTGAACCCTGACGAATGGTATAATTAAGGATTGGAGAGTAAACTTACCACAAGATATGATCTATGATGCAAGTAGCACATAGTCCATAATATAGGACCTGTTTGGTAAAATAGTTAGTTTATCAGCCAATTTTGATTTATTTAACCACTATTAGCTATTTAACTTGGTTAAAAAATCAATATAAGTGTTTGGTTAATCAACTTTTTGTAACTCCAAAATGCTAAAATTCAAAAAGTTGTTCAAAACAACTTTTTCAATTAACTTTTTTAAAAAAATAAAAATTATACCAAACAGCTATCAGCTAACAACTAATTACCAAATACCTTTTTACGTTATCAACTAGTTATATCCTCTAACCCAATCATCTAACAGTTAACGACCATTTCCCAAACAGGACATAATTTGCTCTTTCTTTGATCTACCACTCCTTACGGTATGACTTTCAATTCCTTTGCTCCAGTTGAGAGCGCAGCGTTCATTATATTAGTATTCCAAATGTCATGTCCACTTTTGATATTCGAACTTTCAATATTCATTTTGCAAACCCATTTCTGTACCAAAAATAAGAAACCTATCCAGGACCTTCTACATTGTCAATATATATATATATATATATATATATATATATATATATATATATATTTTAATCATAACATTTCAAAGCATCGTTTGTTTTATTTTATTTATAGCTTAACTCTTCACTTTTGTAACATTATTGTATGTGTACTCAAGGTTATATGATCTTTGGTACGGTTTAGGGTTATCTAATTTAATTTGTAATTATGTATTTTTTATGTGACAGAATTTTTTTTAATGCAAAAACAAGACAAATAAGTAAGTGAGTAATAAATTATACACACTAACACACCCAACCTCAACCAAGCAAAATAATTGATTGATCTCGATTATTACTTTTTCAAATTTTAAAAATTTACATTCCTAAATTTTTTAATGTCGGAACTGACATCACCACACAACAATAATATTCAAAGGTTTTAAATTGTAAAGATAATTTAACTACTATACCGCCTATTAACTGATTAGCAATTTGTATATATGTTAACAAATGAGACTGTTCATAACTAATTTAATTTTTTCGTGGAAATAGATGAACAGTACTAAATTAAAAACTATATTGTACAACTATCACAAAAAATCTAGTGAAAAATATATAATTACAAGTGGGCTCAATTAAAGGCCTTATTTGATAAATATCATTTTAAAATCGTTTTTAATTGTTTGACTAATGTAAACAATTAAAGTCCTCGATAATCAACTTTTTTGTTGAAACTTTTGTATCCAAATTGATTTTTGAAGCGCTACTTCATGCAACGTACATTGTAAAGTTTGGAAGGTTTCATCCAGTTTTTTAAAGTAGAAATTACTGTATAAAAATACAACGTCGACAGCAGGGTTCGAACCTGCGCGGGCAAAGCCCAACAGATTTCAAGTCTGTCTCCTTAACCACTCGGACATATCGACTTGTGTTTACTAAGGGCCATTGAAAATTATATAATGGTCTGAATTGTATATTTGTATAGTGGACTAAATACCATTAATTATTTTTATTTTCAAATATGTAAAAGGCATCATGGAACTATTAAAAGTTTATTTTTAGGACATATATGTCTAAAAAGATGGGTAATAAAAGTTTAGAGTAACAAGTGTTATCTTGTGAAAAAAGATAACAATTCTAAAACCAACTTGGTGATCAAGGCTAAGAATTAATTTACTATTGTAGTGAACAAACATAGTTAGTGAATTTCGTCTTATACGATAAGAGAATAATATATATTTAGGGAATAATATAACTAATTGCCGCACTCCGATCAAGTATAAGCATTTGCGAAATGCGTGTGACCTTTGTAAGAGTTGTCGGACTCCGGTCACTACGCCTACGCATTTGCGAAATGCCTTTCTCGTATAATAAGAGAAAGGCATTTGGCAAATGCGAGGTGGTCAAACCCTCGGAATTCGTCAGACGCGTATGGGAAATGCCTGTGGCGTATAAAATACGTCAGACGCATTTCCCAAACGCGTGTGACATTGACATTTAAAAAAAAAAAATTAAACTGACTCGCCTTTCGAAAATACGTTTCCCAAATGTAGGTTTACTATTTTTGTCAAACTTTTTAAAAAGTCCTATTTTTGTCTCTTACGAAAAGTGTCATTTCCATTTCAGTCAAAAACCCTCAATGTTCACCCTTCTTACAATTGCAAGTCCAGGAATTCTGCTCCATTCTAAAACTTAATGAAGCCCACAATCGAAACACTACAACTACTTGTTGCATGTTAATTAATAATCAAGATTCCCAAATAAAAGGGCACGCAGTCTTCCCGGCCAAACAATTCAAGAAACTCGATCTTCCACCAAGATTCAATCACCAAGAATTTTGCCAGTCAATTAAAAAAAAAAAAGTCAAGATTCTATATATCATGCATGATTCCAGTATAGAGCAAGAAGCCATTTATGAGAAGGATGAAGGAACTCTAATTTACTATAGTTTAGTTTACGATATAGCTATTGCTTACTTAGTAGTAAATAAATATTCAAATTTGTTTTTGAAAATTCAAAAAATAAAAAATAAAAAATTCCCATTGACTATTGAATTATTATTCCCTCCAAAAGGAAGTTCAATCCTACTAAGATTATGAAAACTTGCAGCAATAATATATAGGGAAACCACACTAAAAGGCAATTAACCCAAACAATATTAGAACGTCCATTGTATAGAGAATAAGGTGGAATATTTATCAGTGTCAATGGGAGATTCAGTAGAAGAAGAACCGGAATGGAAGAAAACTTTGCCGCCGGGCTACATGTTTGCCCCCTTCGATAAAGAGATTTTCAAGTGTTATCTTCTTCCTAAGGTGAAAGGAGAGTATTTTCACCCTCAAGTAATCCCAGAATTTGATATCTATCAGTGCCAACCGTCTCAACTTCCAGGTAAAAATGATATTTAATTTTTCCTCTAATTTTCTTTTTCCTAATATTTCTCCCCATGATATGATGTGGCTTAAAATTATTTTGCAATTTGATGTACATACAGGGTTGGACCCTAAACAGGCATTCTCCTACTTTTTTACGAAGACAGATAAAAAGCACCAAAATGGAAAGAGGCTGAATAGATTCACCAAAGATAAAAAAGGTCACTGGAGAATTACCAGCAAAATCCAAGAAGTCACGGAGGAGGATGGCAAAACTGTTATTGGCAGAAAGAATGTCCTAGTTTACATGTATGAAAATAAAATCAAGACAAATTGGATAATGCATGAGTACATGTTAGACCACAATTACGCAAACAAAAACGAGGTAAGTTATTTAATTTTTTTATTTACGAGTAACCCTTTTTTTTAATGATATTGACTCTGTTACAATGTAATATCTGCTCATACGTACTTTCTCAACCTACTGAAACACAAAGAGCCAACGCCCCCACTAGAGAACGAACCTGTAACCTCTCATTTGGGAGGGCCACAGCTACGAGTAACCCTTTAACCAGTAAAAGGTCACAAGAACTCTGAGCAGCTCCCACCAAAGTCAAAATACATGAACACGTGGCATAATAACATTTTTTTTTTTTGGTTTTTTATATGTATGTAGGGCGACAAGTTGGATACATCAGTGGTAGTATGCAGAATTTATGAAAGGAAAGGAAAAAACAATTGTGAAAATAATAGTGATGAAAGTGAGGTAATAAGAGATGTGGAACAAAAGCATAAGAGAGGATCATCATCATCTTCACAATCAGATGATCCTGGGGAGTCAAGCAGCAGAGACAAGAGGTGGAAGCAGCATTGCATAAATAATCAAACATCATTAAACAGTAATCCATTAGATGTCCAACCTGCTGCAACAATGATGATGCAGACCACCTATTGGGAAGAACAACCTTTGCAGCCATTATCGGATCATAAATTGGCATCTAATAATAATGGTTGTTATCCATTTGATGTCCAACTGAATAGCATGCCGCAGCAACCTGCAACTTATAGGGATGAATTACAGTTGCCCAATTTCGATCCTATGAAAAAACTGATCCCTCAGCCACCCAAGGAACCCAATTTGAATGTGGAGGAAAAAGAGGACGACGACAGTGATTTTGATTTTGATACTGATTCTTTTTTCCTTTAACCATATTTCTGCAGCTACTTATCCAGAGCATTCATAACTTAAATTGCGAGTTTTGAGGACTTGGATTCAATATGCATTGCACGCTTAAATTAATTATTAATCAACTTTCCTTGGAGATTCTGAATTCTGACTGGATCCAGTTCTCTAAGCCCCCGCCGGATATACGTAGTGCTGTATGTTGTTAATACTTAAAAGTAATTTTTCAAAATAAGCTCTTATTTCAAGCTATTAGATTATTTTAAAAATATTAACAAACAGAACCTATAGCTTATTAGTAGCTTAAAATAAGTTATAAGCTCTGCTGAGCCAATATGATCATAATTTACTTCACAAGCATTTATGTATTAAAATATAGTTCGGTAGTTTTATATAAAAAGATAGTTTGTTTATTCTAGTTTTAAATTTGTAAATAATTTGTTCATTATCATAAAGTTTTTCTAGAGGCAAACATTATATCATAATTCTTAATTTATCCACAGGATTAAAAAATATAATATTATTTTTTAGTTTTATCACAATGGTTGCAATTGAATTTTATTGCATTAAATTAAAACTTTATCCTACAAGGAAGTTTTATAACGTAATATGGTTCTTTAATTCATTTGATACTTGTTTCTAACTTTCTATTATAAAATTTCAATTTGATCTAATGGGGCGTTTGGTTGGAAGTAAGGAATTATGTGTGAAAAGAATTGCAATTTCATGTGAAAAAATAATGCAGGAGTTTAAATTTGTAATGTAGTCCAAAGATATTATGGTGTAGTTTCATGCATCAATTTGTTGGGTTATTTGAATTTCTTCTTTGTCAACAAATCCTTTCCAAATAGTTAATACGATTGACTTTATTTTTTTCATGTTATTAATTGAATACTTGGTAAATAAATATATAACATTATTTTATATTATAACTTTGATATTTAATTACAAGATACTGTAAAAAGAAAACAATGAACAATATAGTTAATATAATTAATTAATGAATTTGAAGGTAAGAAATTTTTGCATTGTAGAAAATAAAGACAATATAACTAATAGGATTATATCTTGTTTTAATTTTTTGATAATGAATTAATGATTTTTTTTTTGAATAAAGGCATTATAGATATTGAATTCTAAATTAAAGAAATGCATATGTATTATTTTTTGTTGTAGCTACTAATTTATTTAATTTAAGAAGAGTAATAGAGTGGTGTACTTACTTTTCAATAATATACTCTAACATATTCGTAGTATATGTTCAACAATTATGTCAACTCTGATTGGGATGGGGTTCGAATCTAAGACATTTCTTATAAAAATTAATGGTGAATTAAAAGTTAACGGAAGTTAAAGTTTATACTAACGGAATGTGGGATTATTTAAGGGAAGAAAATAATATAATAGAGGGTAAAGAAGGAAAATCATTAAAAATAAGTATTTCATTTGATTAAATAATTTGACGGACATTTTTTAGTTCCCGTTATAGGTCTAACTTTATTGACTCTTATTAGTATATATATAGTAGATATTTATCGAGAAAATTAAACTTTTTGTCCCTAAGTTATAAGGTAATTGTAAAATTATTTGTCCTTAAGTGTTGGTCATACTCACTTTTCGTTCAATTCCTAAATTATCATTGAGGTTGCACTTTTCGTCCATTTACTAATAAAATATTAGGGATGAAATTTATAATTTTAGTATAATTTAGGAACGAAAAGTGAGCATGAAAGGACGAAAAGTGAGCATAATCAATACTCATGAACAAATTCTACAATTATCTTATAACTTAGAGACGAAAAGTGTAATTTTTCTATATTTATCCCTTATGAGTTATATTACTAATTGGGTCCGTACATTTTTTTAAAAAAATAAATTTAGCGGAAGTGAATTTCCAGCCATTAGGGCGGTTAACGAATCGAACATAAACGAACGGATGTTGTTCGTGTTCGCTTGTTAAGGATTTTGGAGTGTTCGTTTTCGTGTTGGTTTGTTAAGGTTTTTGAAAATTCTGTTCGTGTTCGTTTATTAAGCGTTCATTAGTGTTTGTTAACGTTCGTGAACACTTAATTACCAAACACATGCACAAGTTCCTGAACACAATTCGTTCGTGAACAAGGCATAATCTACGTTCACGAACAATAACCAAACAAACAACACAATTATATATGTTCGTGAACATTATTAAACGAACACTTAACGAGCTTATTCGCGAACATTATTAAACGAATAGAAACGAACTTATTCGCGAAAATTACTAAACGAACACAAACGAGCTTGTTCACGATCTCTTATAACAAACGAGCTTACCACTGTTCAGACTATATTCGTTTATTAACCGAACTTTAAATTTTGTTTGTTAATGTTCGTTTACCTTAATAAACGAACGCTTACCAAATACAAACATGAGTAATTTGTCGAAAGCTCTGTTCGCTAACACCCCTACCCACCATCAAGGACTCAAGGTGTCACATTTGTTAGTTGTGTTTGGTAGAAAGCAGTTAGGAACTCCGGTCCCCCAAAGAGCCAATTTTATATAAAGACCCTTTAAAGTTTTTAATAGTAACACATAAACCCTTCTAATTTCAATTATTATATTTCAAACCGAAATTTTGCTTATGTGGATGTCAATATAAATTAATAACTTTTATACATCGACCATGAATTAAAATCTACCACATTATTAATATGTAAGGTCAATTGGAATTTTAAAAAAGTCAATTATAATAACTTGTGGTGGTGAGGTCAGGGGTGAATCCAAAAGAGGGCAATGGGTAGTTACCCCCTTCCCCACCACTCCACCCCATTACACACATATATATATATTGGTTCATATGTGCCCGTAAGGGCAGCCTGAGTGGCAAGACCAAGACGCTCGCGGCCGTGAGGTCCTGAGTTCGAAACCGTCTGCCACCCGGGTTTGAGCCGGTCAGCTATGGGCAACCTAGGCTGGTTAACCTCCTTGTGGTCCTTTGCCGGCTAGGATCACAGGGCGAGGGTTTACTCACATACTCGGAAGAGGAGTGGGGTTTGCCTCGATAAACCCAATATATATTGGTTCATATGTGACCTGAAGCTCTCATGCAGTCGTGTGGTTGTATTTTGTCGTCAGATCGGAGTAATCTAACGGTAACAATATAATTTTAGTGTTTATAAATTGCAATTCGCGTATGTTAAGTGGAGGGTGTTATGTTAATTTTACCTTCAAAGTTATTAATTAATTATATTACTACATTGTTCATTGTTTTCTTTTTACACTATCTTGTAATTAAATATCAAAGTTATACTACAAAATAATGTTATATATGTATTTACCAAGTAATATGTTAATAACATTGATTTTTTTTTAAAAGAAATCATATTAACTACTCAGGAAAGATTTGTTGACAAAGAACATTCAAATAACCCAATAAATTGATTTAAAACTCATTATTAAAAATGTCAATGTAGGACAATAGAACATTGTAACGCACTTGATGCATTGAAAAGATGTTGAGACTATAACATTGTTAGAATTAATCTTTCAAATTCAGAAAATGACGAAATTTTAAAAATAACTACGTACTATTGCATCATTCAAATATAGCTAAGCTGATAAACGTTTATGAATGTTTTTTTATATAGACCCTGTTTGGTAAATGGTTGTTAGCTGATTGGGTTGGCTATTTAGGTTAGAAGATATGGTTTGTTGATAACATTGGCTGATTGTAGAAAGTTGTTTGATAAATTAGCTGTTAGCTGATAGCTGTTTGGTATAATTTATTTTATCAAAAAGCTAATTGAAAAGACTGCTTTGATTAGCCTTTTGAATTTTAGCATTTTGGAGTTACAAAAAGCTTATTATTTACCAACTAATAGTGGTCAAATAAGCCAAAATTGGCTGATAGGCTGATTATTTACCAAACAGGGTCATAGACTTTTATAGAGTTTTACAAAGTTTTAAAAAGTTTTAAAAAGTTTTGAACTGACTCTATGAAAGTCAATAAAAGTTTATTAAAAACTATCATTTTAAAAGTCTACAAAAGTCATGATTGAAAAAGTTTTTTTTTAAAAAAAAATTTATAAATATTTGCCATACAGACTTTTATAGACCCGTACAAAATTTATGAAAGTGTAAAAAAATTTATTAAAGTTTAAAAAGATTATGTGAATGTCATTTAAAATCCATTACTTTAGAAATCTTTGAAAAAACATTTTTCAGAATACATGGATGTATAAAATGATATAATAGGCCCTCCCAATTGTGAAATTAAAAATTATTGGAAAAAGTGTCAAATAGGCCACTGAACTTATCGCTTTTGCGCAATTGGGTCATTGAATTTAAAAAGTGTGCAATTCAACCATCAAACAAGCAAAATTTGTGCAATTGGACCATGCTTACAAAAATTTTTAATTCAATTTGAGTTAAAAAATTTTTAATATTGACTCCAACTAGTATGGTAGAAGAAAATGTCACTCTTAATACATATATGTCAGTAATATAATTTGATTTTACCAGAAAATTTTTGTAAAATGGTCCAATTGCACAAATTTTGATTGTTTGATGGTTGAATTGCACACTTTTTAAGTTCAATGGCCCAATTGCACAAAAGCGATAAGTTCAGTGGCCTATTTGACACTTTTTCCAAAATTATTTTGTTCTCTATCTATCCCAATTTGTTCTTATAAGTAATTTGATTAAATTTTAACTTAAAATTTTGTCTTCTTTTATCACGACAAGACTATAAATTTTATAAAATAATAATCACTATAATAATATTTAATTAAACCTTGGTAGCTTACATCTAAATTTAAAACATGAGAATCACATTATTTTAAAATAATCCTGAAAAAAAAAATATTTTCAAAACCAAGGTAAGGAAAAATAATAAAAAATGTATCCAAATCTCAACCACTATCGAGTCGAGGAAAAGTCACTACTCAACAAAGAAGAAATGTATCAAAATCTCAACGGCAAACCCCCACCATCCCTTTCTTGATGCAATGAAATTTGGCAGCCATTCTTCTTAATTATTAATTATTTCTGGGGAATGCCCCTATGGGTGTAGGATGATGATGGTGCATATTGGTGGGAAAATCTGTGTCAGTGTGGAAATTCCAGTGTGTAGATGACAGTGTTCAATGATGAATCTATGGGTTTGGTGGCGCTAATTAATTGCACTAGTAGCCAAAATGGGAGTAGATAAGAAAAGCGTTTTTCTGCAGATCCAGGTGTAATCTTTTCTTGTTTTCCCTTCTTCTTGCCCACTGTATCTTCCTTTATATTGCCTTTTCAATCTGTTGGATCGCCCATCTCCATGCATTCTTTATTCTTTTCTTTCCCTTTTTTGGTGAGGTAATGCTACTGTGTTTCAAGACAACAGATTTTCTGTGGGGGAGAGATGGGGAGAGAAAAAAGTGTATCATCAATCCAACAAGCCAGAGATTATTATCACACTCTTAGAAATAAAACAGATTCACCTTTGTTTGCATGGCCTTGGGAAAACCTTGGTAATTTTAAGGCATGTACTTCATTTCCCATATATTTTTTTAATGAAATATAACTATTTTCTGTTTGTACTTTGAATTGATTGTATGTGTTTTCCGTTGTTGTTTGTTCTTATTGGCTGTTAAACGTGCAGTATTTACTATATGGACCATTTCTAGCAAAATTCATGTACTCTTGGGTTTACAAAGAGAGTTGGGAGAATATTTGGTGCTTACATATTCTTGCCTTGTGTGCCCTGAGAGGCCTTGTTCATCAACTATGGAGTTCATACATCAATATGCTTTTCTTTAACCACGCAAAGTGGGTGTCTCAGGATGGCATAGATTTTCGGCAAATTGACAAGGAATGGCATTGGTATGATGTTTATTTTCCAATTCCTTTTCACCTGTCTTTTGTTTGGATTTACCCAGAAAAAGGGTTAAAAAATATTTTGTGTAATTTGGGTTTTACTTATCAATATCAAACAGGGACAATTTCCTAATACTCCAAGCTTTTGTGGCTTCATTTGTCTGTTTGAGCTTCTCTTCTCTTCCCACTATTCCCTTCTGGGACTGGAGAGGAGCTGCTTGCTGTCTCGTGTTGCATATAGGGATTTCCGAGCCATTATATTATTTGTTGCACAGATTCTTGCATAACCCCCGTGTTTATCCACTTTATCATTGGCTGCACCATGATTCAAAAGTTCCACATCCCTATACAGGTAAAAATAACAACTACAACTATAGGTGGTCTAATATTTGCCTGGTTTGTATATATATGATTATTGACAGACAAATCATTGTTCATGCAGCGGGGAGTGCAACATTCTTGGAGAACATCTTACTATGCATAGTTGTAGGAATTCCTCCAATTGGAACCTTGTTTCTTGGTTATGGATCAATAAGTGTTATGTACGGTTATGTTTTGGCATTTGATTTCCTTAGATGTTTGGGGCATAGCAATGTTGAAATCATGCCTTGCAGACTCTTCGACGCTATTCCGTTTATCAGATACCTTATTTATAGCCCAACGTATGTCCTCTTCCTCTCAAATATTGTGGTATTTGCAGCTCTCATGAGTTTACCAAATGAAGTGATTAAAATTTCCCCGTTTTTGACTCTACAGATACTACAGCCTACATCATACGGATACAGAAACTAATTTTTGCCTATTTATGCCTCTCTATGATATGCTGGGAAAGACAATAAATACCCGTTCTTGGGACCTTCAAAGAGAGATAAGTACAAGGACAAGTAAGTTTATTTCTCTTTTCTACTCTCTGGTTCTTCAGGTCGTGGTGTTATCTGTATATGATTGCTTTCACATAAGTTTCTCTTCAATTTTTATTATGTCATATCAAATTGTATCATCCTTAAATGTTTTACATAGCTTCTAGAGGTCAGCTATTTCTTGTAACTACACAAACTGCAAAAGATGTTTTCTGTTCAGCAAGCAACACTTCGCTTATTTAGAATTTTCGGGAGAATGATTTCAGTATAATTTTTATTGTTTAACATTTATACTTATCTTTTACATACTTTTGTATAATCACTTCTTGAATAGGCTCCATTTACTCTGAAATACAATTTCATATGAATTTATTTTTCAATATCAATGTGCAGGTCAAAGTGCACCCGATTTTGTGTTCCTTGCACATATCGTTGATATTATGTCGGCACTTCATGCTCCATTTGTTTTTAGATCATTCGGTTCAATTCCTTTCACTACAAGGCTCTTCTTGTTACCGCTTTGGCCTGGAGTCATTACGGCGATGCTTATCATGTGGCTCAATTGCAAGACTTTCTTGTCCAGTTTTTACAACCTCAGAGGGAGAGTGCACCAGACATGGGTAATACCAAGATTTGGTTTTCAGGTATCTTCCTCAATGTCTCTAGACGGAGATTAATTCTGAACTTGTTTAGATCGTCTATGTTGTATGCAAAGGAGTTCAGGTTTCTAAAATAGGAAAATACAGAAAAATGAAACCGAAATGATCTGTTTATAAAATTATCTGAACTGAAACTGAAACCCATCTTTAAATTGTAATAACAGAGTGCCAAAACATGGAACTAAAGATTGGAATTGACTAGGCAAAATTTCTTTCCCATTTTTTTGTCTTGGCATCTTGAATGTTTATTTTGCTATGATTTGCAGTATTTCTTGCCATTTGCTGCGGAAGCCATAAATAAAAAAATTGAAGAAGCTATTCTTAATGCTGATAGACGAGGCGTCAAGGTCATTAGCCTTGCTGCATTAAACAAGGTCGGCCATCCTTTGATATGTTTTGTTCTTTGTTTCCCCACTTTATTTGCTTTTAACATGTAACTAACTCGTAGTTAATTTGATTGAACGCTCTTGTCACATGGCTTATAACTAGTTCATCCAAAGACATCACATGTTTCCCATAGAAATATAAGCCCCGGAAGCACTATTTAAACTAGTTTGATCCCGAAAATGTTGATATGCACTGTATTTGCAGCCTGTTAGTTGACAAGAACATTTGAGAACAATAATAGTTCCAACTTACAAGCATCTTGGAATCGTTGAAAGTTATTTTTTTAGCTTGAAATATTGTGACAGAACGAGGGCCTTAATGGAGGTGGGACACTTTTCGTCAACAAGCATCCTGATCTCAGAGTCCGAGTTGTCCATGGAAACACCTTAACAGCTGCTGTCATCCTAAATGGCATTCCCCGAGATGTAGACGAGGTCTTCCTGACAGGTGCCACTTCGAAGCTTGGAAGGGCCATTGCGCTCTACTTGGCACGTCGGCAGGTCAGAGTGCTGGTAAGATCTGCTTCTACAATTGATTCGCGTGATATTTAGAGAATGTTTATCAGATAGTTAAAATTAGGAACTTTGCAGTGGACCAGCCAGTAACTATTTCTCTCCTTTCTCTTTTTCACAATCAACTCTTTCTGGTTGATTTTCTGTGCAGATGCTTACTCAATCCTGTGAGAGATTCACGAAAATCCAAAGTGAAGCCCCAGCAGAGTACCAAAGATTTCTTGTTCGAGTTACCAAGTATCAAGCAGCTCAACACTGTAAGGTAATGACATAAATGTGTTGATTAACACCATTGGTTCACTCCATAGAACACTTTACCAATATGACAGACCTGTCTTATTTTTAAAACAAGAAATTAAGAATGCTTGTATTCTAACTATGATAGACATGGATAATCGGAAAATGGTCCTCACCTCGAGAGCAAAGTTGGGCGCCCTCGGGAGCACATTTTCATCAGTTTGTGGTTCCTCCTATCATCCCATTCCGCAGAGACTGCACATATGGGAAGTTAGCAGCAATGAAGCTTCCAAAGGATGTCGAGGGCCTAGGAGCCTGTGAGGTATGTATCACTATCATCCTTCTATTTCATTCTTCTATGTTGAGGATATATATATAATATAAACATAAATGTACACTCCATCTATCAGCCTAGCTTTTTAGTTGAGATGGAACACATATTTCAATTTGGTATCCAAGCCAACCTCATGCAAGAGGACTACGGTCCACGTGTTAGTTGGAGCCCATAAAGGAATCGGCCCACACACGTAATGTGCAACCTAACTATCGGCTTAGACTTTTAGTTGAGACGTAACACATGCTGGGAATCGGCCCACACACGTAATATGTAGTCCAACTATCAGCTTAGACTTGTAGTTGAGACAGAGCATGTGCTGGGAATTGGCCCGCACACGTGATGTGCAGTCCAATTATCAGCTTAGACTTGTAGTTGAGATGGAGCACATGCTAGGAATCAGCCTGCACACTTAATGTGCAGCCAAACTCTCAGCTTAGACTTTTAGTTGAGACACAACACATGCTTCAATTTTCTGTTGCTTTAGTTCCATTCCTCTATTTCTTCATCTGTCCTGTCTAAACTGTGTCTCCTGGGCAGTACACAATGGAAAGAGGCATAGTTCATGCATGCCACGCGGGCGGGGCGGTTCATCTTCTTGAAGGGTGGACACACCATGAGGTTGGAGCTCTGAATGTAGATCAGATTGATGTTGTGTGGAAGGCTGCATTAAAGCAGGGTTTTAGGCCCTTGTACATTACATAGGTTGATGAGCTGAAAGGTTTGAAGGTTAATTGGGGATTCAGAGATAGCATGCAGCATTATATTCTCCATCTTTTCTTTTGTCTTACAAAACAAAAGACATCACATGCATACCTTAATTTTTTTTATATTGTAATAAGCTAAGGTTTCCCCTTAGCTTTATTAAGGAGTTTCAAGGGCTGTGGATTTCTTCTTTCAGGAAGGCTGGCATTATGAATTTCACTATCAAAATTTCTTTAAATGTAAGATATATTTTATAAAAAAAAAAAAATTGAGGGAAAATTTGTATCAGTGTTCATGGTTTAAATATAACAAAAATTAAAGAGTTAAATTTATATTGAATGATTTTTAAAAAATTAATTCCAGTGGTGCTCTCTCAATTATATTGTGTGTGCGTGTGTGTTTTTTTTTTTTTTTTTTTTTTTTTTTTTTTTTTTTTTTTTTTTTAAGTATAA
>NC_044925.1:20904056-20958998 GCF_003576645.1 Ipomoea triloba | reverse complement strand
TTTTTTTTTTTTTTTTTTTTTTTTTTTTTTTTTCACTTTTAGTTTTCAAGTTTAAAATTGATCAGATTTAATTTTTGACTTGTTAAGAACCTAGGTCTCGTATAAGTAATTTAGAAGTCTAAACTGTTAACCTTAATTGGTCATGCCATGTCTAACCTTATCGTATTCGAATTGTTATCTTGTCAACCAATTAATCCATTTACATGAATTGTCAAGTCTAGTGGGGAGCTCCATCTCCATCCCCTCTTAGCTAGCCAAAATCAAGGCTCCTACCCTACCAAAAGCAAGATTCTGGCCCCTCCAAAGTCTCCTTATCTAGCACCAATTCACCAAGTAAGGCCCAACGGTGATTTGTCAATTTATTATTGGTTGAGACATATGCTGACGTGGTATTCCAGGTATACCTATCCAATTTCTCATGGGTATACATATACACATAAATACATGCATGCATAGATATCTGTCTCTGAGCAATGATTACTGCAAATTAAAATATTTTGATATACTAGTACAAAGTAATAGCACACAATGAGCATATGCATATTGGTGCTACATTAAGATATTACCCCTTTGAGATTTATACTTAATATACACCAGATATTACATGAGAAAAGATACAGTTTTAACAAGTTTTCTTTTCCTCCATACATAGTACAGTAAGCAGACAATATTATGAAAACAAAACTATGAGCTTAGTTGAAGAAACCTTTGTGCCATGGGATGTTTAGCTTGAGAGAGCTGATCAGGCTTTAAAACCTCCACAATTTCACCCTCAACAAGAAGGCAGACCACATCAGCTATTCTCTGTATTTGCTTGATGCTGTGAGAGACCATTGCAATGGTCATTCTCTTCTCCTTCTTGAGCCGGACAAGAACATCCTCAATATTCTGCGTCGATATTGGATCCAGTGCACTGGTTGGCTCATCTAACAGGAGAACCTTCAAAGATGGAACGAGATTTCGGGTTATTAGGCCAAAATATATTAATTAAAATTGCATATATCATCATAATAATCTTCACCTCTGGCTCATTAGCTAAGGTCCTAGCAAGTGCAACCCTCTGAGCTTGGCCAACAGACAGTTCACCACCAGGCTTGTTGCAGAAAGAGGAGTCAAGGTCTGCAAGACTAAGCAATCTGAGGACTTGATCATCACTTAGCTTCTTCCCCCTTAAAAGTGGCCCATATCTGATATTGTCTGCAACTGTGCCTGCATACCCACACACACACACATCATTTTTGGTGCAATCTTAGGCCTATGCTAACCAAATCTATTCCACAACAGGCCCTGATCAATCTGTAGAGCATATAATATATAAACATAAATGTGCAGTCCAACTTTCAGCTTAGCCTTTTAGCTGAAATGGAGCACATGCTTCAGTTCAATCAACAATCATATTGATGGGAGTAACCCTTACCAAGTTGGTTAAGGATACAAACCTGAAACCAGTAACCACAAGGTCACGAGTTCAAATCCCAGCCTTCTTAGTATGAACCGGCGGTCAGCTATGGACAACCGAGTCTGGTTTACCTCTTTGTGATTCTTTGACGGCTAAGATCACAATACGGGATTTTCCCAGTGCGGGTATGGCTGTGGGTTTCCCTTGTCGCCCAAAACACAATCATATTGATTGGTAAAGGTTGTGATTTATACCTTCAAAGAGAGCAGGGAGCTGAAACAGCATGCCAACCTTGCAGCGAAGGGTGAGGACATCAAGATCACATATGTCTTTGCCATCCAAGAACACTGCGCCATTTGCAGGCTCCCATAGGCGGTTGAGTGCTCTGAGGAACGTTGACTTTCCACTGCCACTAGGGCCAATGATCCCCATGATCAGACCTCTGGGTATGTCTAAGCTGATCTGGTTCAGAAGAGTAAGACCCTTGTCTGAAACCCTTGTAAGCCCCTTCACCTCAATCTTGGTTCCTGGCTCATCATCCCCATCTCCATCCACCATAAGCAGAAGCTCTCTTTCTGGATTACAATACATAAACAGAACACTAAAAATCAGTCTTGAAATTGAAGATAAAAGATTTGAATTGGTAATTTAAAAGATGGGTTTGCTCTAACCTTCAGAAACCTCCATTAAAAAACTGACTCAGATGATGGAAGTGGATGTTCTTATGCAGAGCAGAATCAAGATTGAGCTTTTCCCCAAATAAATGAATTGGGAAATCTACATTGAATGAAGAATTGACTTAAATGAGGGAATTGAAGTGAGGGTAGACTCAAGATCCAGCCTTCCCCAGTTGTTAGCAGCAGCAAATAATCATAGCCATCCAAGTAACATCATCATGCGATTCATGACATCTTTATTGCATTTTAATATATTCAATATTTTAGGGTATATATGCTAGCTGAAAGAATCAATCTCAAACTCTTTTAGAGTTGAATCTCAAAATTTTTATATTGCCAAAAAAGTCTCTCCTTCTCTCCAATAATTCTTCATTCTTGTCGCCACCAGAGTTCAACTAGAAATTTATAGGCTTTTCTTCAATAGCATGAATCTTCGGGCAACGTACTATTGCTATCTGTTGACAGTCACTACCTAAGCTAATTGTATAATGATATAGTTTGTGCAACACTATCATTATTTTATATTTAAAGACTATCTATAAATTAATCAATTCAATTTTAAAAGAATTTTAAAAACATTTGTTTATCAAACATTTTATAATTAAGGATGCCATGCTTAATTATAAAATGTTTGATAAACAAATGTTTTTTTTTCACTTTCCTTCTATAAATACTCTACCTAGAAATATTTGTGTTCCAAATTAAATGAGCTGATTAATATTTGTGAAGTGACCATTATTCTTGTATTTTTAAGCCATAGAAATTTTTAAAAGCAATCCACTCTTTTAGGATACATCACTCCAATAAATACCCTATAACCCAATAGGAATGGTCATTGCATATCTGTAGAAAGACTGCATTTTTTCATTTCCTCTTATGTTTCCTTTTTATTGTATATCATCTGAAAATAACAATAAAAAGGAAATGGAGTTTTCTTTTCTGCAGGTTTCCGTCGCCATAATTGCCTTAGCCACTATTACCCAGACATCTTTTACACAACCCGCCTGTGAATCTGATTGCATTAAAGAGTTTCTTGCTGTACATAACGCGGCTCGAGAAATAGTTGGCGTTCCACCTGTTAAGTGGAACTCCACCTTAGCAGAGTTTGCCGAATCCTATGCTGTCGAGAGGTCTGTTGACTGTGCGTTGAAGCACTCACAAGGACCGTATGGGGAAAACATCGCATTGGCCGGTTTGAAATCGTCTGTGGCAGATTCTGTGAAGGGTTGGATGGATGAGAAACCAAACTTTGACCAGGCGTCGAATTCTTGCCCTGGTGGCGAGTGTCGCCATTATACACAGGTTGTTTGGCGCGGCACCACGAGTATTGGTTGTGCTAGGGCTGCATGCACGACTTGGATGTTCGTCATTTGCAACTATTACCCTCCGGGCAACTATGTGGGCGAACGTCCTTATTAAAGATAATTTACTTTTTTGATTAATATGATTTTGTGAAATGCAGATGGTGCATTATACAAAAAATATATATAGTTAAAAACTAGAATATCATCACTAATGTATTATTATGAAACAAATATTGTTTCATGCTTGGATGTTGATTCAATTAAATTTTGAACTTTTTTTTATCTTTTCTCTCTGACTACCTGGCCTATACTGATATTTTTTTGGGGGGCGTGTATAATACTTGATATCCCACCATTGTGATGTTAATCATACTTGTAGGGTATATCTCTTATCCAAGAACACTCTTTCGTTACTGCACTCAATTTAACTACATAATTTATATATCGTATTAAGATTAACTACACTCTTTTATAATAATTTATAATTTATAATTTATTAAAATATTAAAATTTAGTGACTAAAAATCAAATAAACTTTATAATATATTTTATAATAATATTCATAAATTTATAAATTATCAATTTTTATAATGTATTAATAAATTAGTTAATCTAACATAAATTAGTTATATAAAAATCAAGTACAAATGTTATTAAAGTATTTAATATTACAAGTCTTTAAAAACTTTTTATTTTAGTAGAATATATTTAAATTTTTATATATTAATTAATCGCTTTAATTTTATTTTAAGCACAAATATTAAATTTTAAAATGTGTTCGTGAACATATATAGATTTGCATTATTGTATTAAAAGGTTGCTCAATTGGACATAATATTAGTGGTTCAAATCTTATTTCAAAAAGAAAACAACTTATGATTATTTTATATAAAAATAAATAAATAAAAATCCTTGGCCTAACCTGGGGCAACCCAAAACTGGCATAAGCCCGAGATTGGCCCAGACCGAACATTGATCACCAAATTTTACCAAAGAATTCCCACCCACCCCCTTATAAAATATTCAAATTTGAAATAATTATAAAATAACTACTAATTTTATTTCAATAATCATAATAAAATTGATCTGTTTCATTATTTTAGCCCTCAACCATTTGTAGATCTTAATATATGGTTGAGATCAGTTCTTGCTTTTTGAAAGATTATGTTCTCATGTGATCTTAAGGGCAATTCAAAAAATCAAATTTCAAGTTTGGCTCAAATTCAATCCAACTCTAGTTTTTTTAAGTCTCATTTGATCTTAACCCATATATAGGCAATTCAAAAAATCAAAATTCAAGTTTGGCTCAAGTTTAATATAATACTACTCTAATTTTTTTAAGTTGGCTCAAGTTTAATCCTACTCTAGTTTTTTTAAGTTTGATCTCGGCTTTTATATATAAATATATATATATGGTCCGGCTCACATAAGAATTAATAACCATGCCCGGAAAATCTGTGAACAAATCCAAAGCATCTATCTAGTAAATCTAATGGTTGAAAATAAAGAAAAGAAAATGAAAAAACAAACGGATGTGTAATTTTTATAAATATTATAAATTTTAAAAATATGTATTATTTACGAAAATGAACTCGCTCCTTTTCTACTTAAATTCCTATCTACAAGACTTTAGGACTGGTTTTAATATGAACCGATTTATATATATATATATATATATGTGTGTGTGTGTGTGTGTGTGTGTGTGTGAGAGAGAGAGAGAGAGAGAGAGAGAGAGAGAGAGATCAGGTGAGAACCAACTGCTCAAGAAAGAACTGAGAACCAATCGCAGCCATCCACGTACGTGCCCAGATATAACAGATCAGAAACACTATTTTTTTATTAACAAAATATGGTGGAATTTTCGTAAATAATTAAATTTGAAGTGCAAGTATATTCTATTAAAAGCGCAAGTAATAGTTTCATATAGTACACCTAAGTGCATGCAAAATGTAATAAAAATGTAAAATAATGTATTAAAAGTGCAACAAATAAGGTACACTTAATATCAATATTTAGTGTACTTAACGTTATCATTAGTTACACGAAAAGTTATTATTAAGTGCACCAATGTAAAAGACATTATCATTAGGTATACCAATGTTAAAAAGGTAATTACTTGCACTATTAAGTGAATTTTTTAGCATTTTAAGTGATTTTACTTTCACTTTCTACTTTAACACTTGCACCAGTTACTTGCACTTTTAACTAGAACTGTCAAAGCGGGCCGGCCCGCCCCACCGCGGACCTAATTTTTGGCAGGCATTTGCGGGTCGGCCCGTTAGGCCCGCGAGCTAGGATTCATACAACCCTAGCCCGCCCCACGTGGGTTGGTGGGCAGGGCCCGCGGGCTTTTGGGTTTGCATTAAAAAAAAAAAAAAACTTTGTACACAAAGTGTACACATGAATATATATTCACGTGTACAGTATAAATATATATTCATGTGCATGTATATGTATATATATATATATATATATATGTTGCGGGTTGCGGGCCTTAGCGGGCTAGGCCCGCTTTTTTGCGGGCCACCTTTTTTGTAGCCCTAACCCGTCCCATTGCGGGGCGGGTGCGAGTCAGCCCGCGGGCTTCGGCCCATTTTGACAGCCCTAGTTATGATGACTATCCAAAGCAAAGCAAAGTCAACCTTGGATAATCATGGTTGTCATGTGTTCAAATGAGTCCATGCAGTTATATGAGTTTGTGTGGACAGATCTATGCTATTGAATGATTGAGATCAATGGCTTAGATCTGGTCAATTGTGCAACACAAACTGTGCAAGTGAAGTGCACAGTTGCACAGTTGGCCAGATCTAAGCTATCGATCTCAAGTATTCAATGATCCATATCTGTCCACACGGACTCATATAACATGGTGGGCTCACAGAAACACTGGCATATATATGTTAAGGGCTCATCAATAGCAAGCTCTATTTAGGGAACTAATTGATATTTTACCAATTACGAAAAGGATTGAAGGAGGTAGCTAGGACTAAAAAAGGACTCTTGGAAGTCATTTTTAAAATTGTTTCATGTTTGGTGTTCACAGAAAATAAAGTCAAAAGGAAAATATTTATTTCGATCAATGAAAAAATGTTCAATTTGACAAAAAATATCTTCTTAGATTTTAGTCACAAGACATTTTCTGCATTCTTTATTTTCTCGTATCGTTCTTCTCTCTCATCTTTCTTCAACCTACTTTTTAGATCATTATTATAACCACCACCTCCACTAACATCACCAAAACTGCCACCACCACCACAACCACCTCCGCCACACCGATCCTCACCCCCACCACCACCACCGCTGCCGCCAAAACCATAATCGCCTCCACCACCACCACCATGGCCACCACAACACCACTCTCACCCTCCCACCACCACGTTGCCACCGTACCACTACCACCACAACCATAACTACAACCACAACCACAACCACAACTAGGCCACCACCACCTCCACCTCCACCACCACTTATTATTATTATTATTATTATTATTATTGTTATTATTTTATAACAAATAATATGTTCATTTTCAGGAAAATGAACCAAAAAGAAAAATACAATTTCTTAATTTTCACCAAACAGAAAAAAGATAATTTTGTAGCATTCATCCAAACACTAAAAATTTAAAATATTTACTGAAAAATGAGTCATTTTCTAGAAATCATTTTTCAAAAAATATTTTACAAGTTTCCAAACAGACCCTAGAATAAAACTACTAAAAATATAAGGTCTTGAACCAAGGCCTTAATAATTATGAATTGAAGCCAAATACTCAAGCCGATTCCAGTTGGTAACAATAGCCAGCCTACACTCACCAATGCACCAAACTTAACTAGTCTAATAATTCAGCCCGAAAGAAGCAGAGGCGATGGACATAAGGGAGGCTCTCACTTGGATCAAGAAGCATGGCATCAAGGCTGTCAACATAGAAACAGATGCCCTCCAGATCACTCAAGGCTTAGAGCAGGTTGCTGGAGACTCCTCCTTCGATCTAATCTTTCTTGATATTAAAAAATTGCTACTCTCGCTTATTCAAGTAGCTATTTCTCATATTAGTCGCACCGCGAATACGGTTACCCATAGACTTGCTAGGGAAGCCTGTTCCATGTCGGTGCGTCAGGAGTGGAGTTCAATTCTATCCCTCCTTCTTTTATTGTCAATGAGTTGTACTTTGATTTGAATTAATGAAGTTATGTTTTTCTCTTTTTTTTTTTTTGAGAACTGAAGTTATGTTTTTCTAAAAATAAAAAAATAAAAAAACTAGTATAATAATTTTGCCAGAAGTGCCCACAACTTTAGGATCCAACAAGTCAATTAGAACATGAAAATACGAGTAATAATACACTAAACAGGTGAACGAGTAATTTTACCCCTTCATTTGACCTCAACTTAACCAAAATTTGACGAAAGGACCAACATTAGAAAAAATTTGAAAGTCAAGGGACTTAAATTGTCCAAATTAAAAATCAGAGACTAATTTTGAAAAATTAACATAGTCGGAGGACCGTACCATTGCTGGAATTAACTCTTATCCCTATATATCTTCACTTTTGATTGTCTCGACAACGTACTTTTAAAGATGAATAAAAATTTTTACATTAAACCTAAGAATTTTATAATCAATCCTTAAAATATAAGGTCTTGAAGACCTCAGCTTAATGATATGATCCTTGGGGAAATTGAAACCAAATCCTCAAGCCGAAAAAACTAGGCAGCCTACAGTCATCTCTGCACCAAACTTAACAAGTAATATAATATATAATTTTTGCCAGAAGTGCCTACAACTTTAGGATCCAACAAGTCAATTACTTTCCTTTTATGTTCATAGTGTATTCATTCTTAGCCCCATTTTTTGACATTCGCTGCCTACAATGATTAAAGTATTGCCATGTTGAAGCAAAAGACGGATAGAATACTCCTCTTTTGAGTACTTTGTTTAAGTATTTGTACATTTGCCCATTGTTGTTTCTTTTATGTCTGCGGTAGATGTACCTTCTAGAATCTAGAGTATGTTCTTTGATATATGTTTACACACCTTACTATTTTGTAGAGATTTTTTTTTTAATTTTTTTTTTTACTTTTGATTACGATATAATTTATTACGGAGTACTAAATAGGAAAAAGACGTACACTTTTAATCTTTTAATTAATTGGATTGTGGTATAGATTTAGTCTCAATCTCTTATTTACTTTTGTATTTTTTGGACAAACTAAAAATTTAAAGGGGTGAATAGACTTTTATATTTTAAAACAAATTAGCACAATGTGTACCTAGTAGAAGTGTTTTGCTTGCTACGCTTGAGTAAAAAAAAAAAAGTAAGTTTGAAAGTATAGATCGACAGATACTACATTGTAACAGAGTCAATAGTAGTAAAAAATTCTGAAAGCATTTTGAAGTTTGTTTTGTTGATATGGATGCATGGCACAAACCTAAAATATTCTATGCATGTAATTATGTCAATAATGTAAAGTAAAAGTATAGAAATTGAGATTCTAGAGTAATTTAGTGTGTGGTGTAATCATCCTAATTTAATCTTCTTGTTACTTACTAATGTATACATGACACCAATATACCAATTAATTAAATCCTTTCACATATTTCTTTTGTTATTACTTATTACTTAACTTCTCTCTAGTAATTAAGGATCTACCACCAATTTCATTTATTTGTTTTCCATGATCTTTCTTCATAAGAATTGTCCACAAAGTCTCTTTGCAAATTGCAATATATATATATATATATATATATATATATATATATATATATATATATATTATATATACTTGGTCACTAGCCACTATTCTTCTCTCTCAAATTTCGATTTGAAAGCCATTGCCAACCCTCCATTTGCTATGTATGTTTTCTAATAATTTGCCATTTGTTATATTTTTTGATAATTTCATGTGTGTGGATCAAGCTGCTCCATATAAATGAAGGTTTTGAAAAACCCACCTTAGCTTCCAAAAAAGATGAGTTGGGATAGTAGGGCCTTATAATTCTTTGTTGCTAGTGAATTGTGGTTGTTGATCAATCTCTAAGATTATATTGTTTATAGAGCATTGCCAGATTAAAGTCCCAAAGGTTTTTAAACCCCAGCCCCTTCCCCCCATCCACTTCTTAGGATAACAAAGCTGTCCTCGGGATTTTCAATGAATGCCCCATTTTCTCCCTTCCACTAGTAGGTATTCATAATAAATTTAATCTCTCTACACATCACATTTTGCAAGAGAAACACCCCTATGGCATAAGATAGAATAGCTTGGATATCACTCTATAAAAGCACAATTGTCCTAGCCCTAGACAGAAATTTATGATTCCACCCTTGTGTTGGAATTTGAGCATAAAATGGCATTGTAAGTGACTATTTTGTGGTGCAAATATTTTATATATATATATATATATATATATATATATGGGGTCCACTTCCGCGGATTTGGGTCGGGTCAAAGTGGATTTACACTCTTCGTTGTGAGACGAAGAAATCGATATATTGTATGCTCAAAATGAATAATAGGTGAATGAAAAATTGATTCTCAAAGTAGACACAATTGAGTTGGAAAATGAAGGTAGAAAAGCTTGGAAGAAGCACTTGTCCCACATTTGTTTGGGAAGTAGATTTGCACAACTATATATACAAAACCCTTTTAGGAGTTTGAATTGTATAGTATAGAGACTCTCTCTAGCATGCAAGGGTGCAAATCAAATCCCAAATTAAAATTAAAATTGGTTGGGCTTGGAGGGTCTTCGAACTCCGAAGAGTTAACTTCTCGGATGTGTCACTATTCGGTCAATTCAAATTTGACCGAGTAGTAAAGTTTTACTCTTTGTGGATACTTAGGTATTCGGATTTGACCGAGTAGTAAAGTTTTACTCTTTGTGGATACTAAGGTACTTCTCGAAGTACCACTTTCGACAATATTAGTTCTGATTCTTAGGAATTAAATTAATTCCAATTTTAAGTTTTAGAATTAATCTTCAGATTAATTTGTTGGTAACGAAGGTCACAAATCTGAATTTATTTAAGATGTTAATGTCATTGTTTAATGCTATTAAATCCTTCTTCTCCTATAAATACTTGGTGTTTGGCAGATTGCTTGCGGTTGGATTTTGAACACTCAAAAACTTTGTTGTTTTTCTCTCTTGCTCTCTCAAAATATTTTCCTACGTTAATCTGACAACACTTCTGTAAAATAGTGAAGTGCTCATCTGTTGTTCTAGTTTGCTTGACTTATTTGTGCTTGACTTATTTGTTTGAGTGCTCAAACATTAAGTCGTGATCCATTTTATCTTGAGAGGCTGACGCTATAACACTCGTAGCACCCTCGAGAGGTAGCTAGCGAATCAGTTTTAAGTAAAGTGTGTATTACACACGACTTGGATCTTTCCCCATTTCTTGTTTGGGTTTATAATTTAAGATTTGAAAACCCTATTTTCGTTTTTATTTATTTTTGTATAAATAAATTTGATCCTTTGGTTTCGTACCATGTTTTGGTACACACACACTATACTAATAAGAACCAATAAAGTTATACCTATAACGGAAACTAAAAAATGTTTGTCCAACTATTTGATGAAATGAATGGTTCAAATTATTTTGATTTTAGTATTTTTTTTTTATTTTCCTACTTTACTCTCTATTATATTATTTTCTTCCCTTAAATATCATCACATTCTATTAGTATAAACTTTGGTAACGGAATATTCCGTGAACTATTTATTATTCTTATCTTACTAGATTTCTATATAAAAAAAAAGGTCTTAGGTTCGAACCTCATCCCAATCAGAGTTGGCATAATTGTTGAACATACTACGAATATGTTAGAGTGTATTAAAAAATACAATATAAAATTTAACATGGACTTTGGTTAAATAATTAGCTAGATTAAATACATAACATTCAAAGTTAAGCATCAAAGATTAAAAATAAGGAACCTTGAAAATCATTTTCTGGCATTTAAAAAAAAAAACAAATTTGGGTTATCTTCTTTTAATTATTTAGAACCAGACTCAATATTTCAATTATGCTTTTGCATTATTGGGAATGATTTAGTTCATTATGGTATTAATATTTTTGTCTGTATTTCTATATTGGTACAATTCTACATTACTTTACAAATATTGTACTATTATTTTTTTATCAAAAAAAATTGTTCTTACATCATTGTCAGACTAACGTAACCTAACTACAAAGTTGTTGATCAGAAATACAACTATACATGGACTCTAAACGGCATGACCATTGTCTAAGAAATTGACAATGTTGACACCCCACTGGCTCCAATTGAACAAGTTTACATATCATTCTCAGAATTTTATCAATGCATGAAACTTCTGAAGAAATTTGTAAGTTGATTTTTACTTTATCATTATAACAATATCTATTGTAATCATATATTTCGAATTATTTATCCACATCCTCTATTGATAACAATTGTGGATGAGTAATTGTTTGATATTATTTGCCTCGGAAGAATTAGCCTTGAAAAACACATAGCTATAATCCGCAAAAAATAGATAAGTAATAGGCCAGGGGTGCTGACCTAGTCACTATGATTCCATAAAGTTTTCCAATTCGTTCATAACTTGAGAGTATCGCACTAAAACCTTCTGCAATTATAATACATTTATTATTGTTGTTTATAATTTATTATTTATAAATTTGAATTCTAAATTTAAAAAACCTCACCGATAATGTCCTTAAGACTAGTAGATAAGGTAAATCACTGAATGTGTTTCAATTGGTTTACTAGCCATATTCTAAAAAAAATATTAATTGTTGAATTTGAACTATTTTAAAAATAAAAATAGAATTAATAAAATAAAAAAAAACTAGTTCCAGTTTGTCATTTTCCAGAACCGTGAATCACCGATTCAGAATCGAAAACGCCAGTAGGTAGTTCAAGTGGTTGTGCAATCAATGTTTAATCTTACTTTCAACGACAGTCATTGAAAGATTTTATTAATCAATTAGTGGTGGTGATTGAAAACCTCTCAAAAGTGTACATACATTGAAGAAATATAAAATCACTTGACAATTTGAGATTTACCTCCTTTATAAACCTTGAGATGAATTTATAAATCTGGTATATATATATATAAATATAATATGACAAAACTAAGAATCCCGAGTTAGTTTGTTCAAAAAAAGAAAAAAGAAAACAAAGAATCCCGAGTTAGTTTAAAAAAAAAAAAAAAAATTCTCAAAGTCAAACAATTCCACTCACGCTTCATTATATTGGTTCGTCTTCACAGAGCTATATATGACATGACATATGCATATATACAAATTAAAGTGAAATTATGATATAACGTACAGCATATATACATATGCATGTAATTTGTTGTGATGATGATTCATCATTATTACACGTTTTCTGCGGGTGCCGGAGATATTTGATGATTTTAATTGTTCTGATTTGCTTTCAGCGCCGCAGCGGCCTATGTCGGCAACCGCCGTTATATTACTGACCGGGGAATGGGGATAGATCGATGAAATCCAACTGGATATATATATATAGTGAGAGGAATAATTATTTCAACACCTAGGATTTCTTTCAAACATTTTCACCCGGAAAAATCTAAGCTTTCGAACTTATGATCATTTATTTAGAATGATAACCGGATGCCATCACAATACAGGATAGTTACATCAATATATATATATTTTTTAGTACATTTAAAATATGGGTCACATCAATATATATATATATTTTAGTACATTTAAAATATGGGTCACACTTGTGTGAGACCATCTCACAGATCCTTGTTCGTGAGACGAGTCGAGTCGGGTCAAAACATCATGCAAATGTCATTCTTATATGCTCAAATATAACACAAATCAAGAATACAATTTCTGTTACTTATAAGAGAAAAAGTAATACATTTTTCATAATAAGTAATGTTGACAAGTGCCTCTTACTTATAAAGGCAAATATAATACTTTTTAGGAAAAATGTAATACTTTTAAATCGAAATGTAAAAGTATTATATTTTCCCTTAAAAGTATTACATTTACCCTTATAAGTAACAAAATTTTTATTCCTAATTAGTATTACATTTGAGCATATAAGTATGACATTTGTGCATATAAGTGTTACATTTGCATCTTGAACCGACCCGATCCAACCGTCTCATGGTGAGACGGTCTCACACAAGTTTTTGCCTTAAAATATATATTAAAATCATGAGGATAGCTTATATTCTTAGAAATGTTGTTCTCAAATTAAAGCTCGAGAGTTAAAACAAATGACAGAATATACATATTATTAGGAATGTTATTCCATTCATTATTTATTTTATGAACCAGACATATTTCATATATAATGGTGAGCGAGCTTTTGATCCACATGTTTACATGACAGAAGTGGTGAAGAGTCTTTAAGGGCAAATTATACTGTGCACCACGTACCTAAACGACGTCGTTTTGAGCATTGTAAACTAAGCGTCCGTTTTTTTTTAAATCACGTTTCTCGTTTCAGCCGGTCTCTGTATTTATATTAATATTCTGTGTATTCCAGGCAATCATGTTAGTAACACATGTTGTGATTTCATGTTAGTAACACATGTTGTAATGTGTTTGTGCATTCGAATGTTTAGGAGGATGAGTTCTATGTATTTTGTGTAAATATTATGTATATTCATGTTATTAACACAAGTTGTGATGTGTTTGTGCATTCGAATGTTAGGAGGATGTGTTCTGTGTATTTTGCGTCAATATTCTGTGTATTATGGGCAAACATTCTGTGTATTCTAGTCAAACATTCTGTGTATTCTATATAATAATTATGTGTATTATAGATAATGAATTCCCTTGAGTCATTCGCGTCCACTAACATCTGTGTATTTTGTGTCAATATTCTGTGTATTCTGGGCAAACATTCTGTGTATTCTAGGCAAACGTTCTGTGTATTATAGATAATGATTATGTGTATTATAGATAATGAATTCCCTGAGTCATTCGCGTCCGCGTCTACTAACACCGAAACGACGTCGTTTTACGTACGTGGTGCACATTGCTATGTGCACCGTGGTGCATGGTATAACGATTGGTCTTTAAGGGTGGGTTTTAAAATTTCAAATTATAATGGCCAGTTAAGTGATATATATATAAATGTAGTCACTGTTAAGTGATACATACTCTAATCCCTCGTCGCCCGTAAAGGCAGCCGAAGTGGTAAGAGAGTTACACTTGCAATCGAGAGGTTGTGGGTTCGAACATCAAGCCAAGGTAACTTTGACTGGTTTACCTCCTTGTAATCCTTTGCCGGCTAGGGTCACAGGGCGAGTAGTTTACTCACTACTCGCACAGTCAATCCTCATCCCACCCCTTTAAATAAGACGATATATTTATACCTATTATTCTATTATGTTACATATTTGATCTGAGTTTTTAAAGAAATGTGAAATCTTAATATATGTATGGACATGCACACACAAAATATACTATAGAAATTGAAAATTAATTATCAAATGAGTTCAACATATTTGTTAATTTAGGATGTGTTTGGAAATTCAGAAAATGACTTTTGAAAAATATTATCTGAAAAATGAGTCATTTTTCAGAAAATATTTTTCTTTCCCGTGTTTGCCTGCACAACGAAAAACTAACTTTTTGTGTTTGCTTTATTTTTCAGAAAATGAGCAGAATTGTATACCTCATTTTTCAACTCAAATGGTTTATTTTGATAATCAATTTTACATTCACCCATTATCTGTTTTGATCGTATAATATAATATGGATTTTGTAAGTTAAGACCACACAAAAAAAAACAAAAAAAAAAACAAAAACAAAAAAAACAAAACAAAACAAAAGAAAAGAAAAGAAAAGAAAAAGATGACTCGCGAAATAGCGGGCCTAACGGACCTGGCCCGCTAAGACCCGTGACCCACGCGAGCTGCGGGCTGGCCCTATGTAACTAAGGATGTGTTTGGAAAGCAGGAAAATGACTTCTGAAAAATGAGTCATTTTTCGGAAAATGATTTCATTTCCAGTGTTTGGATCTATTTTGAAAAATTGTCTTTGTGTGTTTGGTTCGTTTTTTGGAAAATGGATAGAATTGTATAATTATATATTTTTATTATTTTATTTAAAATATTAAAAAATTTATAATAATATTTAAAATAATATAATTAACACACACACACACAAACCCCTCTGGTTTACGACGGAAACCAGTATTACTGGTTTCCCGGCAATACTGGTTTCCGGCGAGTAATCGAGTAGTGTGTTGGCGCCTGCGTCGGAGGGTGTTGGCTGGCGTCGGAGGGTGCAGAGAGAGACCAGCAGAGGCTGTTGGCGTGTGAAGGGCTATGGCGGAAAATGACTTCCGGACTTTTTTGACAGAAGTAATTTTCTGCCAAAATGGGGTTATTTTCCTCAGTCAACGGAAATCATTTTCCATTGACTGAGTTTTCCAAGCACTGCCAAACAAGGGAAACCCGGAAAATGATTTCCGGAATTTATTTTCCGGGTTTCCAAACACACCATAAAAGGTTTCAAGTTCAATTTCTCTGTGAAAGCGTATTGTCTATTGACATTCTTGATTTAAGCCGGTCAATTATTAAAAAAAATTCTAGACTAGTAGCGGCTGTGGGCTATGCGCTTTAGTAGTTTAGCGTAAATCAAAGTCAACTTTGTGCGGTAAGTTGACTAAGAAAGTGTTGGCAATAATTGAACTTGTGGCATTTAGGTATGAGAATCATGATCCAGTCACTTGTCCCCCATTTTCAAGACCTATATTATTTATTAAATATATAAAAGGATGTACATTTTTTTATAATATTTTATATTTTAAAAATACTCAATATATAATTGATTTGAAGATTGAATACAAAAGCCTTAAATAGTGAGTGAAGTACGATTGTTCAAGTTTTGCCACCACCATTTTATACAAGCATGTCGCATAGGATCTTCTTAGTGCATCAATACAAAGGGAGTGTTGGTCTTAGTGACGGAACCACCCTGGGGGCAGTGGGGGCAGCTGCCCCCACTCACCCCCCACCCTATATAGCCTTGTATGTATATATGTATATATATACATGTTTTAGATATAAATATATAAAAACAGATATAATAAACAAAGAGTTAGTTAGACTAGATGGTAGGGCCTTTACCAAAGGACGTATGTTCAAACCCTATGGGAAACACATGTGCTTTTAGTTTTTTTTTTCTTTTTTTTTTTTTTATGGTGTATAATGTTATATACTTATATATAACTAAAAATAGATTAATATACACAAGATGTTACATGCGCTTTTAGTTTTTTTTTTCTTTTTTTTTTATGGTGTATAATGTTATATACTTATATATAACTAAAAATAGATTAATATACACAGTTATATACTTATATATAACTAAAAATAGATTAATATACACAAGATGTTACGTTGACTAGTTGATAGATGTATTCTTATGCTAAGAAATGTTAGGGGGTTCAATTATATTCCCTTATTGCTTCAAAAAAGCTTTATAAATTTTTTAATATGTAATATATATATATATATATATATATATATTAATAATGAGATATGTAATTTATAATTTGTTTTCTATTTGAATTAATTTATCAAATTAATTTGTTATAAATATTTTTATAAAGTTTTGATGTGTTTTATTTATCGCCTATATCCAACAATATTTATGATTATATTTCTTTAAGTATTTCTTCCTTTTTTTTTTAACTATCTATTTTATTTTAATTTTTCGCCCCCACTGAAACAAATTTCTGGATACGTCCCTGGTTGGTCTAACTCTATATATTGTGTTTTGTTCTAGGTTTTTCTGTTTGTTTTGATATACCAAACAAATTCTTGATTTATATTTTGCAACAATTAAATATTAATAGTCAAATAAAAGTGTAACAGATTTTTTAAAATATTTTTTAACTAACTTTTATGGAAACTGAAATAATTTAACATTAGTAAACATATTTGAATTATTATATGATTTGAATATAGAATCTCATCTATATCACTCATCAAATTCAACTCAACAACGAATGCTATTTATTACAATACATTAAAGTATGAAATAGTAAAGCATATGATAATCATTCGCTTTATAATTGTGACATTTCACATTGTACAATCGTATTTATTAGCTTGTAACATACGGTTAATATTTTTTGTTATTAAATAGTATGTAATGGCACTTTTATATGATAATGTATTTCATGATATTGAAATGTAATCCTTGATTTAATTATTGAATAAGAATAAATATACTATTTCTCCAATTTGTCCACTCAAAGATTGATCTTTATCAACTAAAATGCTATTGAATTTTCTTTAGATAAGATTGGTTTACCCAATATAGTTACTATGGTAAATTTAACCAATAGAATAAAACTAATATAATTTATGTATGTACACCATTTTAGCTTACAAAAATTACAAAATTGAATTATGATTTTAAATTAAACACACAATCATATTTAATTTTTTTTTAAATTCTGACCATTATTATTGAGGCACCAAGTTCACAAGGTGCAGCGTAATACTCATAAAATTCTGAAACTTACATGCACAACACAATTTTATTTTAAATAAGGCGTAAAATTGAATTGTGATTTTAAATTAAACAGACAATTCATTATATGCTTCGTTTTTATTCTCGTTTTTTTTCTTGTACCAATAGAATTTAAGGAAAAAAATTTGAATTCTAAGTATCTAACCATTGTGATTGAGACATTAAGTTGAGAGGGTGTGGTGCAATGCTTACACCCCAAAAATTTTGAGTTTTTTTTTTCCATTTTCCTCCCCAAAAAACTTCCATTGAATCTTATAATTTTTGATACCTTGTCCAAAATTCATTGAACAAATCCTCTAAAACTCGCATTACTCACGTGAATTCCGGATGCAATTAGACCACGGGCTCTAACCGAGCCAATAACATACGGCCGTGGTCCGCACTAACCAATCCTGCGATTGGGATAAAAGTTTCCCTTTTTAATAAACTGCGAGAAGAAAATAGTAGTAGAAATTAGGAAACGAAAAAAAAAAAAAAGAGTACGAATCAGAGAGAGAAAGTAGAGAGAGAACGGGGAGTATCGAAGCGAAGCGGAGAGAGCGATCGGCGAGAGATACAGGCGAGTGGGTGTTGAGTATATTTCGATTTCTTGGGAGAGAATTGGAATGCGAAGCAATTTATAGAGGGAGAAAGAAGCAATGGAAGAGGAAGCTCGCGCCTGGGTTCCAACGAACAAGTAGCAAGAAAGATATTTATCAGAAAAGCAAATTTTTAAGAGTATTAATGTTTTGTTTTCTGAATCTGAATTTTCGAATCAGTTTCAGAGAGCTCCAATAAGGTCAGCCCAGTTTTTCTCTTTCTCGCGCTCTCTGTATCAGGCCTTAATTTTGAGCTTGAATCCCTGTAGTTTGCACCTCAATTTCCTGTTGTAATAAATTTGAACTTGAAGTTGGAAGCTTCAAGTTTTAGTCTTTGTTTAAAAGGTGGCATTTTGAGGTTGTTCCTTGGTGTTCAGGGGATTTGGGAGTTTAACTCATTGAATTGGGAAGAAAACTGGGCTTTACTTGGAGTCGGAGGATGGTATCCCAGTAGCGAATGAAGGGTTTATTTCGGTTGTAGTTCGGATTGTGTTTTTGGGGGTTTTGGGTTCAGAATTTAAAAATTTCCGGATTTGGGATTTTTGGAGGGAGAGTTAGTTTGGGGTGGGTTTGGATCTCCAGCTGTGAAGTGCCTCAATCCAATCTCTATTGTGTTGGAAGTTGAAGTTTTGCAGATGGTTTTGGGTTCAGCATTTTCGGGTTTGCTGTTAGAGGGGTTGGATCTTGTGTGGAGGATGAGCATTTGGAAATGTAGCAAAACCCTAATTTAGTGGTGGAATTGGGGTTATGAGGTTTAGGTATCCTTGAGCAGTGGGAAAACTGTTGTTGAATTGTTCTTTGGCTTTCTGCATGTACTTTAGGTGTTGAAGAGAGAGAGAGAGAGAGAGATGCAACCACCACATCAGCATTCACGAATCAATCTTGTTGAACTGAAATCTCAAATAGTGAGGAAACTTGGACCAGAGAGGTCAAAGCAGTATTTTTATTACTTGGATAGGCTGTTGGGCTTGAAGATAAGCAAGGCTGAATTTGATAAGCTTTGTGTTCGGACTCTTGGGAGAGAGAACGTTTCGCTGCATAATCAGTTCATTCGTTCGATTTTGAAAAATGCTTCTAGTGCGAAGGTTCCACCGTCAGCTCATGAGAATGAAATTTTAGTGCATGCTACTGGAGTTGCGAATAAAGAGCCCGTAGATGCTGCTATCGAGCAAAATGGAGCTTTTCTTGATCGTAAGGCCGGGGACCATCATGGTTCACTTGGACTGAATGGGAAGATTATTTCCACTTCTCAACAATCACTAATCACTGGATCACGTGATTTTAAAGTTAATGAGGAGAATGGGGATTACAGGGCACCTGATGTTCAGAAGGCAGGGCAGCATCATCAAGGTCTCATGCAGCAAACAGGGAACAATGCAGAGGAATCAGGTCATGACCCTATGAAATTCTCATTAATAAAGAGACCACCGTTTGCTCCAGTTTCTGTACATAGCAAAGACCAAGGTAGAGATGGAGGAAAAGAAAGTCATGCTAAGGTCCAACCACAAGCTCCACTCGGGGTTCCATTTTGCCAAGTTAGTGTGGGTGGTGCACGAAGAGCATTGCCATTGGGAACTGGTAGTAAATGCGTTAGTACTTCTACCAGTGGTACTCTGTTAGACAGTTTAACGCTGAGGGAACGCATGGAGCAGATTGCTGTAGCACATGGCCTTGAAGGGGTGTCTATGGATTGTGCCAATTTATTGAACAATGGTTTGGATTCTTACTTAAAAAGTATAATTCGGTCTTGTGTTCAACTTGTGGGAGCAAGGTCTGGACATGAGCCAACAAAACCCAACAAGAAGCATCCAACATATGGGAAGCTTGTTAATGGCGTTGGACCAGGCCATAATTTGCAGTTAAGTAATTGTAGGCCTTTGGAAGTCATACAGGAGCATACACCCCGTAACCTAATCTCATTGCAAGATTTTAAGGTTGCCATGGAGCTGAATCCCCAGCAACTCGGTGAAGACTGGCCATTGCTGCTTGAGAAAATATGTACACAGGCATTTGATGAATAAGACGTGCTTTACTTTGCTATGTCCTAGTTGATCCTGGATTGGTCCCTACTCCCTACTGAATGAAAGGCATCGATATTTCTGGGCCTTTGTGCAGCTGCATACACAGTTCCTTTCTCTGCTCTTTCTAAGGCCTTTTTGCAACCTTAACGGTACAATTTTCTTTGGTGGCCTTTCCGACCAGTCTGCAGCTGTTGACAAAAAACTTGGTTTCTTACAAGCTGGTAGGGAGCAGGGCAGGGTACTGTTGTCTCTTATTGCTACAGAGCTTGCCATCAGCTAGAGACACCTCATTTATTAGCAACCATTGGAGGGGCTCCAACACAAGAATGCCCAACTTGGTTGCCCTGTTGTATGATTAGCGTAATTCTCACTCCATATTTTCTGCATTCTCGTGTAATTTACAGTCAATGAGGAATTTAGAACAGTTTTGCAGGAATAATCATGTAGCCTAGTTCATTAGCTGGAAGGTGAAGGTGAATCATGCTAGAGTTCATGTGTATGTATCATCAAAATCAAGATTGATTGGAATCCAATATTAACAACACATTTTCATCACTAGCCTGATCATGGTAGTTTGAATTTTTAATTTTTTAAAAAGATTTTTTCTTTAACTTCTGAATGCCTCTTCATTTTTTATTAAATTTTATGGTGCTTAGACATGCTCTTTACAGATTTCATTTGTATAATTGGAAATGGTGCAGTGTCAAATACACATTGTAATCATTCTTCTATTCTTTTTTATGAATACATTATATTACTTTTAATTGCTGTGAAATGACAGATATTTCTCAAACTGAGTTAACAATTTTTTTGAAGAAAATTAGTTTTACTTGTTTGGTGGAAAGAAGTGCTTCATAGCCAATCTCTAAATTAAATTGAAGAATGCCCCTGACATGGTTATTAAAGCTATCTAAGTTGGAAACAGATAGGATATAAGAAAGCGTTATACTAGTGGGCTAAGGTAAGTGGCCAATTTCCACAATGTGATTGCAACACTTCTTTGCTCAGATGTCACGAGTAATAGGCTAATAGCTATATGAGGACCTCAACAAGATGCATTTATGCATTTCCATTCAATGTTTATCTGTCAATTAGGAACAGTGATACGATCTTACGAATTGAAATCATCAATTCCATTAAGCAGTTTCTTAAGAACAATATTAGAATTCCAAAATCAGATTTGAATTCATATATTTTCTACTTCTGACCTTTTATCTCTTTAATGCTGTTTTTTCCTTTCATGGGTAATGTTTAGTTACCACCACTGAAGGTCAGATCTCTTTAGTGTTGTGTACTCGAGACTGATGACCGAAAAATTTTAAATATTACTTTTACATATGATGTCCTTCTATTGGTCTGGTCATGATCAGATGTGTTCATTTATTTATGATATGCCTCATCTGTTAGATGCATGATGGACAATCTGAAGTGTGGTTCATGAGAAATCTAAAAACTTATTTTGGTTGGAGATACCATGCTAGCTTCCTGGAAGCAGGAAAAGAAAAATGTTCCAGAGGCTTGCAGGTTCAGGAAGAAGAATACTTGGTGCATGGAATACTGATTAAGACTACCAAGGACTTGGGAAGTTTGGAATAATTGCTGGATATTGACTCTCTTTTTTTTTAATAGCTGGAAGACTGGTGGTCATTGCAGGTCAGGTAGAAAGTTTATTCTTCTGACATTTATACATCTTACTCTGGTTGGTTCTAATAATAGAAAGGCACTGTCAACTGCTCTTGGTTTTCTAGCTGAGGTTTTGTTTCACTCGCCTTGATTGCTAATAGTTTTGACAAGGAAAACATATGTTTTCTCTAAGTTATGTAGTATTTTATTAACTATACTACTGTTGCTTGTGCAGTTCTATATTCTGCCTTTCAAAACCAATATGAGGCTCTCATATCATGAAGGATCTGGGGAAGAAAGTATGCAGGTATGCAACCTTACCTTTAAGTGAGGTAAATGTTAAATGCTGCTTTGCTATTTATAGGACCAATGTTTGAAGTCAATCCTACGCTTGTTGAGGCCTTTAACTTTCTAACTGCTAATTTTAAGAGATTTGGCATCACTTGTCTTAGTCGTTGCCTTGGTGATTGGTAGGAATCTAAAATAAGTTTCTGAATCTCATAGAAGTTCTTTGGGGAAATATTCCAGAAAGGTAAGTAGTGAAGATTCACACCTAAAGGTCATGGTTAGGAATGCATAAATTCATGTTTGAAGCTGTTATGTCATGCAGTATGTATGCATATATGCTGAGAACGAGAGAATGCCAATTTTTGACACAGAAACATACCATTTTCATGTACTCCATATGAACTAACCATGCTGTTCACCCAATGAATGTTCAACATAATATCATTGTTTTGTTCCCGGAACAAGTGCTGCAGTTTGAGATGATGAAAATAGTTCATCAAACTCTTTTTAAAACTTAAATTTCCTATTGTGGTAGAAAACTTGTTGATGAAAAGATGCACTAAAGAGGTAAAATCTTAGGTGTTCAAGGTGATTTAGAAGTTATGCTTAGAATAGATCCTCCGACTTTATTCTTGTAGGCAAGATATGTGATTCACTCCATGTGAACACAATTCCTCCTCGTTTTCACCTATAATAGTTGCTTATGTTGTTTCAGAATGTTTGATTATTGATTCAGTTTATTAAAGATGACCCTAGAGTTTATGTTCAGATAAAGCATGGGATTTTATCTCCGTTTTCTTCTCCTAAAATTGCTCTAAATTGGGGGATTATTTTGGTCTTTGAGTTTTAGTCTTTTAGATATGCTGATTCTAATGAAAGCTAAGCAGGTTAACTGGAAACAAGCCAAGCTTACATTTTGTTCTCTATTACTATTATGTAGAGGAACAGGATAAAGTGTCGATATATGGCAGCTTATATTTGAACAGATTAGCATCTAAATGACGAAAGCACAAATTTGATTTCGTTCATGCATCTAAACTGAATTTTTTTCATAAATCTCAACTTTATGACTCACATTATCAGCCAAATGCTGCTTTTTCTTTTTTGTTTCTTGGTTTTGCTTATGCCCCAAGTGTAAACCTTCCTAAATAACTAGAGTATTCATGCATCTAAACTAAAAGATTTTCGTAAATCTCAATCTTAGGACTCTCAGTCTCACCTGAACACCATGTTTTCTTTCATTTTTGTTTCTCTGATTTACTTATGCGCCAAATCTAAACCTTCCTAATAACTTGGTGCCAATTGAAGAAGACTTTATGAACATTTTTTGTCAGAACTCTTCTGGAATTAGGGTAACGGGAAAGTTATTTTCCGTTCCACAAATTTATGTTCTGGGTTAACGTTCATTCTCCATTGTTGAGATACAAATGGTGTTTGCTTTTGTCTTCCAATACTGCATTGCTGAGTGCTCATTAATTCAGATATCCATCGTTATACAGACTTGAAACTATTACGTGGTAATTTATGTGCATGAACCGTATTATGGATCAACCTTATTGTTATGCTGTGGTTGTTATCGTATTCCAATTAGAAGATTCATGTGTCCAGACTGACTATGTATGAATGCTACAATTCATATTGTATATAATAAAGACACATGGAATGCGGAAATTTGACCTTTTCATAGTTTCCCCCTGTCAATTTGTCTGTTCTTTCTAGATCACGAGAAAAGATGTTTCTATTTACAATTGACTGTTTTTTTTTTTTCTGAAAGTAGGCGTAATCTGGGTGAAGAGGGGAAATAGATACACATCCTTCACTATCATACTGATATGGACACTCGATATGTTTGGACCACCATATCTTGTAGCTATCAGCCGAAGGATGATTCCTTAACATGTCTTCCTTTGAGTGCGGCTGGTTGGTTACTGGTGGGCATGGGTTGTTGAGAAAGGCGGGCAACTTCTGTGGTTGGACCATACGAAGATTCTCCAGAATGGTCGGTGTTTGGGCTTACTATGCCGAGATGTCAACTCAGATTCGGTTCTTCTCAGCATCTCCCACATCACCTGGACATCCTCGTACCCACACGTTTGTATGTCATCACGAAGCTTCAATAGGCCTGCACCTGGAGGGTTAAAAAAAAAGCGCGGGGGAGAATCAGGTTAGTCGTCCCTCACACTCAATCCTATCAATTTTGCGTTACACACACACACACACACACCAGCAACACCACTTTCTTATCACTCGGAAAACATATGGATTCTTTGTTTATTTAGAAAACAAGATAGATATATGGTCTCTGTTGCTCTTTGGTATTCGAATATTTGACCCTCAAGGAATCAGATGCTATTGGTGTGGCATATATCTGCACACGCCTCGACTTTTCTGTGTTTATCCTTACAGAAACACAGACCAGTGATTTGATTGGTAGCAACATAGTTGATTCCACCATGAGTTTGTTTCATGGGATCCTAGTAAACCTTATTCTATCAACAAATTCCCAATGTCCTTTGAGTGGATGTAAGGAACAGATAGTGGAATCTCTTGCAGCTGCTTTTCATTAAAATATATCAAGTGCAGCAGTGGAGGAATCAATACCTTAACTATCTTCTCTGATCTTTTTAACTTATTATCCATTTATACTATACATCCTAAGGATTTAGAAATAATATTGTTTTTTACCGTACTGTAAAAATTACCAGAAAAATAAAGAATTTTGGAGAGACTATCATCAAACCATTCAAACCCTATTTGTCTTGAATTATGACTTTAGATTAGGATGTCTATTCTATAAAAGGAATAATCTTCACAGTCTTAATCAAGTAAAAATTAAAATAGTAAAAACAAAAATTCAGTTCTTACCTACCAATTGTTGCACCGACACCAAAAAAAAAAAAAAAAAACAAATCCCACCCTCCACCCCAGATAGAAGATCTGTAGTTTTTCTGGAACATGAATTAGAGGATTAGAGATGAAATTTTACGAGTTCGATGCAGCTACACTATGAAGTATTTATTTATTAATAGTAGTCGCAGAAAATCTTCATATTTTTTTTTTGTTGAAAATATCTTGTTCATATTGATTTTGAAAAATTGTTGAGAGGTTTTTATTTTGTTCCACTTCAAACAGTAATCGAAAGGATTTAAAGCTCCAATCTGCGGCTGACAGATTGGATGAAAAGGATAAACTATATGAAGAAACAGAGAGAGAGAGAGAGACTCACCATGTTTGCGAGCTTTAACACGAGCAGAAACTGCAATCCAAACTTTTCTGACCGGAAAAACCATCTTGTGCCACCAATCATCCATGGTTTTAATCCTGGGTTTCTTCCTCCGATTCCCTCCTAATCTACTCAATATTCCCCGTATTCCGGCCAGGCCTCTTCTCTCTGATCTCTCTTCTGCAAAATTCTCTGCTCCCACCACTGCTACGCTCAGGCGCTAGTGTACACACACAGCATGCGAAGAACCATGGACAGAAGAAGAAGAAGAAGAAGGGATTGTTGTTGTTGAGAGTTGAGAGTGGCGAATGATGATATGATGATGATGAGGTGACTGAGCCTTTGAGTGGGTGATTTCTTCTTCGCATCTGCTTCTTTGCACTTTGGTTGGTCGGCTTCGATTTATATTTATTGGGAATCTAATCACTCCATACATACATGTAAATTTACACGTTTCAATACGTTTCAAATATAAACTAAGAGTAATCTCGTACAAGATAACTAAAGATACAAATTTGTAATTATAAGATCACAAGTTTTAATTTTAGTCTTTTTGGTGTGAGCGGATCAACTATCAACCAGGATTATACTATCAAATAATATATATTCAATACACAAATAATATATTTTTAATATATTAAAATATACATTATATTTAGAAAAAATACATTATTTGAGTATTGAAAATATATTATTTTGTATAATATATTTTTCGTACACAATAATGTATATTGTATGATCATAATTTGCCACATGGCTTTACATAATACAAAATATAGGTGCATATTGACGTCTTAAAATTTTGGTGTGTAAATTTAAAACAAAAAAGTTTGAAGGGAAGCTTTTTGGGCTGTGAAATAATTGCCGGACGCGTGGGACGGGTGAGCAGTATACAACTTTTATTGTTTTTGTTTGACTTGATGAATGTGAACACGTGTCATGTTTTGAGTAGGAAATCCATACGTCACCTTGTAACGGTAATCTGCCTTGGGCGGTTTGACTGCTTAAACATTTCTTAACGTACATTCTTTCATTTAATTTAATTTAATTTAATTTTAGTGCGTTTAAATCAATTAAGAACCTAACTTTCTTTTTAAAAGTTACATATTGATCGGTGTGCTTATGTAATATTTTTTTGAGTTAATACCACAAATGGTCCTCTGACTATTGGGGTAGTACTCCGTTTAGTCCTTGACTTTCAATTCGACCACAAATGGTCCCCTGGCTTTTATTTTTGATCACAAATAGTCCTCCATTAAAATTTCTGTTAAATAGGTGTTAAATCTAGGGGTATTATCGTCAAATTGATATATATAATGGTCATGAAATAAAAATGTTTAGAATTTTTCACCAACAAGCATAATTGAAACAATTAACAAATATAAATACTCCTAAATAAAAAATAATGCACCTTATATCTCATAATTATGCGTACAAAATGAAGATTTAATATTAGAGCTATCTGTTTTAATTTAACCAACAGATTAAAATGGAATTTTTTTTTTCAAAAACCTTGCTTCCATTATTTTTATGGTTGTTCATACATGGCCGATATTAATAGTTTTCACTCTTCATTAATCGATCAAACATTTTGTTTGGGACATAACTGAACTACTGAAGGCCGTCACCGTTGAATTAATATAATTAATCAATTACAAATTGCGGACATTAATCATGGATTTTTATTTAATTTGTTCATTTATGTAATTTGTCACGTCCATTTTGTTTTTATATTTATTAACTTAATGTTTATTAATGCTTGAAATTAATTATGTTGTCATATAATTATCAAAAAGAAGTAATCATAATAATATTAATCAATTTGACGATATTACCCCTAGATTTAACACCTATTTAACAGAAATTTTAACAGAAGACTATTTGTGGTCAAAAATAAAAGTCAGAGGACCATTTGTGTCGAATTGAAAGTCGAGGACTAAAAGGAGTACTACCCCAATAGTTTGAGGACCATTTGTGGTATTAACTCTATTTTTTTTTTGCAATTTTTTGTTTCCGTTGGTAAAAAAAATAAATAAATAAATTATGGTCATGTTTGGTAACATAGTTAACTTATCAGTTAATTTTAATTTATTTAACTACTGTACTATTAGTTGTTTGACTTAATTAAATAATCAATATGGGAGTTTAATTAATTAACTTTTGGTAAATAATCAAGTCTTTTCACTTAAGTCAACACTTTTGATAATTTATAACTATTTTAAATTAAATATCAGAACTTATAATTACTTTTTTTTTTTGGGTCGTGAAATTTCATTTTTGTTCCCTCTAATATGTTACATGTAAAAGTGAATATACCTTACTTAAATTTCTTATGTCTCTCCTTTATTTTTCAAAAAATAAAGTGAAAAAATATAATAATATTTTAACATAGTCCATTGAAGACAATTTTGAATTCAAATTTTGTAAACAAAGTAACATAAATTGGGTTCAAAATTTATAATGATAATGTTTTCTTTTTAAAAGATGAGAGAAACTCGTAACAATTATTTGGAGTTGTGATACAATGGATCAAGGTGAACCCAGGTCCATGGTATAACAACTCATAGTTGGCAAATTATTATGTGGACATGATAAATCACATTTTTGTATAATAGTCCATAGCACACATGAAATGTAAATTGTGCTAGAAAAACTCTGTGCGATGGACTCAATTGAGAGTATATTTACAATAATCAAATTTGTAACCTTTTAGTATAAGAATTTTATTCCATTCACTCCACCACCTCTTTCATGCATAGCATCGTTGGTGCCTGGTGGTGCCAAGCCCCAAATTTTCGTTTTGTTGAGATCTCTGCAGTAATGTTACATACAAGCCATGTTTGGTAAATGGTTGTTAGCTGATTGAGTTATAATGTATGATTAGTTGATAACATTAGCTAATTGTAGAAAGTTGTTTGATAAATTAGTTGTTAGTTGATAGCTGTTTGATATAATTTCTTTTCTCAAAAAGTTATTTGAAAAGGTTGTTTTGAGTAGCCTTTTGAATTTTAGTATTTTGAAGTTACAAAAAACTTATTAACCAAACACTAATATTGATTTTTTAACCAAGTCAAACAACTAATTGTGGTCAAATAAGTCAAAATTGGCTAATTATTTACCAAACAGACTTGTACATATTTACATTGTGGTCGCACCACAACAGTCATTTAATTATGCAACTTTAATCATTTATTAATTTTTTAATTGTAATCACACAGGGAATCTATTTTCAGTAAGATTCGAACCTCGTACTCTCGTTTCTAGTCATAATTTTTAAGTCAGACAGCAAATCAACTACGCTAGAATCCTGGGGTACAAGATATAATATAATTCCTCAACATAACAAGATATTTCTAAGCAGATAATTAGACTATATACTTATGTTTTATATATCACATTTTTCGAATAGTTGTACAATTGCATGATAAAAACGTAGTCTTCTTTTAAAAAAAAAATATTTGGCTCGATCACGAATCCCCTTTCCGACGCACGGTGGGAATACTTCTTGTCGACTTTTCTTTCATGTGTGCATCATATCTTAATTTGTCGGGGAAAAGAAAAGTATTTCTAACAGTGTGGAGTATGGACTGAACTGTGAAAATTAAAAGAAGAAGGAAAGAAGGTGAAGAATAACGGAAAATAATATTTTAGGTTGTGTTTGAAAATCAGAAAAATGATTTTTGGAAGTTTTTTGAAAAAATGAGTTATTTTTTTAAAAAAATATTTTCATTTATTGTGTTTGGTTTCATTCCAGAAAATTGTCTTTGTGTATTTGGTTTATTTTCTGAAAAGATAAGCAGAATTGTATAATTAAAATTTTAATTGTTGTTAACTAAAAAAGATTTGACAACAACTATGTTTTGCCCAACTATTTTTTTTCCAAATAACAAACAAAATATATATTTTTTTAAAAAAGAGTATTGGTTTCTACGAGTTTCCGATGGTTTCTATCGGAAACCAGTCAAGGTAGAAAGTAGAGGATGGTGGAAGAAAACCGAGGAAGCATTCTCGGAAGAAGTCAGGAGGAAGAAACAGTTGGATCCGGAAAATGACTTCTCGAAAAAAAAAATCATTTTTCAAAAAATAAAGCTATTTTCTTTTTAACCGAAAATTATTTTTTGTTGTCTTCAATTTTTTTAGCTTCTCCTAACAATAGAAATTCAAAAAATAATTTTTAGAGATCATTTCAAACACACCTTATTGGAGAATGAGGTACAATTATTTAGCAAGAGCATGCACATATATATATGCCTATAATTTTGAATGAAAACGTACAGGCTGTGATGAGTGTCGGCAAGATCTTTATCCCACGTGGTTAATACATATGACGTACACTTTTGATTGTATTATTATTCAGAAAATCTAGATCCGTATATCTCATATCAAATCAGAAATTGTAGAATATTTTTTTCTTTTTTTATTGTTTTTTTTTTCATATTTTTATTGGGTTATGTCGTTTATAAAAGTCAAACCTTTGATCTTATTATTACATTAATAGTTTGCATATTAATTGTGTAAAATTATTGGGTTAAATTACAAAATATTTTAAATATAAGTGAAACGATATACTTATTTAAATAAAAAAAGTTTTAAGATATTGTTAGGTGTCGTGTGGACGTGTCATGTTTTAATAAAGAAAAACTTACTACTTGAGCATGTTGTACGTGCATGTTACTCCTATTTAGTTGTCAAATTAAAATTAAATGTGACAATTTAATATTAGTTATTTGTGAGTACAGTGTGCATATTATCACAAGACATTATAAAAAATTTATCTCAATTTATATATGTCAAAATAGTTTAATAAATGAGTCATGTTTGATTGAGAAAAGTCGTTTAATTGTGCTAATTTTGCATCCCACACACGAGAAAGAGTTTTACACTATCCCATTCAAACTATTTAAAAAGTAAAATTGTATATATATATATACTAGTGTAAACTCATATCTATTTTTCAATGTGGAAGAAATGCTACTTAAAAGTCTTCCAAAAATTCAAATAGGTGCACTTTGAGAATCAATTTCTCAATTACCCAGTATTCATTTTGAATGTATAATATATTAAATTAAACATGTCACTTAAAAGAACTCAAATCCACTTTAACCCAACACAAATTAGAAGTGGACCCCAATAGAAATTATACCACAAAATGATCATTTTAAATGTTAATTTAAGTCAATTTCCAACATAAGGTAATATATTACATAATTATTGATGCTGGAAATTTTTTCAATGCAAAAAAATAATAATAATAAAAAATAAAAAATCATAAGTTAGCCGTAAAGCAATACAACAAAACTAATACTCTATATATATGTATGTGCGTACATACATATATACCTGAATCCGTGATAAGTATTATCTTCTCTATTTGAACGTACATACATATATACCTGAATCCGTGATAAGTATTATCTTCTCTATTTGAACACATTCAAAACCTAATTAATCACTACCGATATTCTATCTTATTATTAGAATTGAGGAGAGTTGAGTACCCGAAAATACCTAACCCATTGCTCTTTGCATGAGTCCATTAGGTAGGGTAAAATTCAAATATATATTAAGTTGAGAGGCTCTTGATGTTAGTTGCTAGTTGAAGTCACTCTCATAAAATAAAATAAAAATTTGTAAAAGAATAATAATATTCCAACATGGGCTGCTTCAATCTGAAAAGGATTGGTGATCAGAAAGTGAGAGGCGGGAGAAGAAACAAAGTTAGTTGGTTTGGAAGCAAACAGTTAACCAATAGCATGATGACAGTTGAAAGGATCACAGTATGCTACAGTGTAGATATTTGTATTTGGCTATTTAATTTGCATTACACGTTTCTTGTTTACTTGTGGTTTAAATTATTATTTTTTAACTTAAAAAAATCAATTTCAAGATTTCATGCCTGATTTATCAAACTCCAATTTTAAGATCATTATATGGCCACATATAGTACATCGTTTTGAATTTTAAAAAAATTAGTGTTGGATTAAAATTAACATGATGTATATATGAAGTTTGTAAATATATACGTTACTAAAAATATTACTTCTAATTTAATGAATTAAGTTTTTCTTTTCAAAAACTATAAACTTTTTCAAGATGATGCACTTAGGATAATATATACAAACGCATAATTAATATAATTTGTCAAACTAATTGAGTAAAGAATTTTTTTTTATTCCCAAAAAGTTAAATCCACAACCCCAAGGGCTACCCACCCCTCGATCCGACAAAAATCTGAGAGGATGTTAGTCATTGTAACTCATCAACTAAACACAGAGGCTAAACATTTGCTTATTGCGCACAAGGAGTCCCCTCACTTTGAGAGGTTGCTCCCACACTGTCGTTAGTGAGGCTCAATTCCTGGTCTTTCTTCCCAAACTTCACCCATGTGACCAACTGAGCAGCCCATGCGGACAAAAAATTATATTTTTTTCAAGGCTAATGTACGTCTTTTTTCAAGTGTGAAAGATAGTTATTGTGTTTAAACTGGAACTACTGCCATCACATAGGAGATGAGATGCCATCTTCGAATCGATAGCTTAATCATTTAGGCTCTGTTTGACAGAGCTTATTTAGGAGCTTATAACTTATTTTAAACTATTAATAAGCTATAAGCTCTGTTTGGTAATTAACGTTCTCAAAATAAGCTAGTAATTTAAAATAACAGCTTATTTTGAAAAGCTACTTAAAGTAGCTTTTCAAAAATAAGCTAGTAACTTCTTAAATTTTTTTTCATCTTTATCCTTATTATTTTAAATAAATGACATCTTTTACCCATCCTAATTAAAATCCTTTTGACATTTTCTCTGCAATATGTTTCGTTGTAATTTCAATTTAACATTTGTGTTTTTGAACATTAATTTTTGTATGAACTAATTTTATGAACTATAAATATTTTGTTTTACTTTATATATTTCCAAATATATGTTCTTACTTTATATTTTATTAAAATATATTGATTTTATTATTTTATATTTTAATATGTAAAGGAACCTATTTAAATTTAAAACTATTTAAATTTTATAAAGATGTTTTTTTTAGTCTTTTTACATTTATCAGCTTATCAAAAAGCTAATTTTACCAAACACTTTCAAGCATAACAACTAGCTTAATAGCTCTTCATATTTCATCTACTAGCTTATAGTTTTTCAGCTTTCTGCTACATTTTCAGCTAGGTTTGTTAAACATAGCCTTAATCTAAGCTAATAAAAACCCAATGGGGTAGCTCAAGTGGCAAATAGGTTTTCTTTGTGGGGAAGAATTTTGAGAGAACCCGGGTTCGATTCTCACAAGCGACGGTCCAAAAAAAAAAATCTAGTCTAACAGACTCGATCGCCAATTCGCCTTATGAGAGTTAAAGGTACTGAGTATGTTTTGTGTGAGATCCTACTACGCGGTTAACTTAAATATTACACGTCTTACATGAGACAGTCTTATATTACACAAAACTTATTTTAAGGCCCTAGTATAAACAATAATAATAGTTATATAATGGAAGCAATGCAAGGTGGAGAAGAAGGTTGATCCCACCACCACTCCCCACTTTCTAAAAACAAAACGGAAAACTAGAAACGACAAATTAAAAAAAATAAAAAATAAAATAAAAGGGAAACATTCCAATTAAGTATGGTGTACTGGTGTAGTAGCAAGAAAGAATCTGTGTTCGTGTTTCGTCAACTTCAACTACTAACTCTTGCTGCCCACCCAATGTCTCTTAGCTTTTAGCTTTTCTTCTCTAGAAACGTAACCTTTCAATTTGTACTTGAGTAATTAATTATGAATTTCAGAAAATAAAATATTCATAGCACACTTACGTGAAAACTCTTTTTTTTTTAGGTTGTATTAATAATTGATAAAGAAAACTGTAAATGTCTTTGCAATCGTTGATGGCACGTCAAGTATTACTGCGTTCAGCCTAAGTTCAAGTAACTCTGCCTGATTTTTAGAGTTCGTTTGGAAGCACAGAAAATATTTTCTTAATAATATTCTTAGAAAATTATTCAATTTTTATAAGGTATTTTCATTTTATGGTGTTGGCTGAAATTTTTCTACTTGAGTAAAAGTCAAAAAATTATATGCTTTTTGTTTGGTTTAATTTAAAAAAAAAAACATAAACATAAATATATTACTAAGTTATTTTTTATAAAATATTAGGTATATTAATGATGATAATAATAGATACTTATATTGAAATAAAATATAAATTGAAAGTTATAATACTTATAAAGATTAATAATTATTATAATAAAAAATGATAAATATTTTTAACTTGTAACTTATTATAATAAAAATAAATAAATAATTATAAATTAAAAGAAATTGAAGAAAAAAATTATTTTATTGGGATGTGAGTCGAACCAGGTTATGCCAATATTTTTGTTGTATGTTTAGCACAACCCGACTTGATTCATTTTTTTTTTTAATTGAACTAGCTCAGTCCAATTTAAATAATAACTAGACATATGGCATGCCAACCCTCTCATTTGATATCACTTAGTGGGTTCAATGATGTAGAACTTGAGAGAATAATGTGTATTCGTATATATCTCAATAATGTAGAACTGTACAGACTACCACTACTTATACAAAATAGAGGAAACCCTAATGGGCTTATCTATAAACGGGCTTTAGGGTTTAACACTCCCCCTCAAGCTGGAGAGTATAGATCATATGCTCCAAGCTTGTTACAAATATGCCCAACTCTAGGAGCCCTAAGAGACTTTGTTAAGATATTAGCCAACTGATCTGCAGAGTTGACAAAGCTAGTCTTGATACTCCCAGACACAATTTTCTCCCTGATAAAGTGGCAGTCAACTTCAATATGTTTGGTCCTCTCATGAAAGACAGGATTTGAGGCAATATGAAGAGCTGCTTGGTTGTCACATATTAATGTCATTTGAGCTACTTGACAACACTGTAACTCTTGAAGTAAATGCTTCAGCCATATCAACTCACACGTGACAAGAGCCATAGCACGGTATTCAGCTTCAGCACTGGATCTAGCAACAACATCTTGTTTCTTACTCTTCCAAGATATAAGATTACCACCAATGAGTACACAGTAACCTGAGGTAGATCGTCAGTCAAAAGGACAACCAGCCCAATCTGCATTAGAATATCCCACAACTTGAGCATGTCCTCTATCTTCATAGAGTAAACCTTGCCCTGGGGCTCTTTTGATGTACCTCAGAACCCGAACAGCAGCATCCCAATGAGTATCACAAGGACTTTCAAGGAACTGGCTTAATACACTGACTGCAAAGGAAATATCTGGTCGAGTGATTGTGAGATAATTCAATTTCCCGATTAGTCTCCTGTATCTCTCTCGGTTAGGCAATGGCTCCCCCTGTCCTGGTAGAAGTTTAACATTTGGATCCATTGGATTATCCACAGGTCTACAATCCAACAAACCAGTTTCTTCTAGAATATCCAAAGCATACTTCCTTTGAGAGATAACTATACCACTGTGAGACTGAGCTACTTCAATACCAAGAAAATATTTCAGCTTGCCCAAATCCTTAGTCTGGAATCGACTGAAGAGATACTCTTTCAGCTTGGATATGTCTTCTTGATCACTTCCTGTAATAACAATGTCATCTACATACACAACAAGATATATGCATTTCCCACTAGAATGGCGATAGAACACAGAATGATCAACTTCACTTCGAACCATACCAAACTCACACACCACTGAGCTAAATCTCCCAAACCAAGCTCGTGGAGACTGCTTTAAACCATACAAAGAGCGGCGAAGCTTACAAACCAAGCCAGAAGACTCCCCCTGAGCAACAAACCCAGGTGGTTGCTCCATATAAACTTCCTCTTTAAGATCGCCATGGAGGAAAGCATTATTGATATCCAACTGGTGTAGGTCCCAATGATTAATGGCAGCCAGAGACAACAACAAGCGGACTGATGCAATCTTAGCTACAGGAGAAAAAGTATCAGTATAATCCAAACCAAAGATCTGGGTGTAGCCTTTAGCCACCAGCCTTACTTTAAGGCGATCAATCTTACCATCAGGGCCCACCTTCACAGTATAAATCCATCGACATCCAACAACAGTCTTACCATCAGGGAGAGGTACCAACTCCCAAGTGCCACTGGATTGAAGAGCCTCCATTTCTGTCAACATGGCTTGGCACCAACCTGGATCTGAGAGAGCCTCACTAGTAGTCTTGGGTATAGGCACAGAAGACAGATGAGACAGGAAGACATAGTATGGGGAAGACACACGATGATAGCTCAAGAAGGTATATATGGGATGGGGATTACGAATAGAACGTGTACCTCTACGAAGATCAGTAGGTGCCTCAGTGGGATCAGTGACAGATTCTAGTGGAATTGGTAAAACCGCAGCAGGAGGATCAGATTGTCTGGGTGAGTCAACAGGAGTCTCAGCAGGTGTAGTGCGAGGACAGCGATGATAAACCTGAAGTGGGGGGTTAGGAGCAGCTGGAGGATCAGGTGCATGACAGTGGGCAGCTGGAGGATCAGGTGGAGGACCAAGGTAAGGAATATGAAGGACTTCTCGACCGGTGTCTTTTGGAGAAGGCTGGAAGAAAGGGGATGACTCAATGAAGGTGACATCAGCAGACACAGAGTGCTTTTTGAGTGACGGAGAATAACACCTATAACCCTTTTGTAGCCTGGAATAGCCCAAAAACACACACTTAACGGCTTTAGGATCCATCTTTGACCGCCCTGGTGTCATGTTATGGACAAAACAAACACACCCAAAAACCCGAGGAGGAAGAGGGAAAAGATTAACAGAAGGATATACAATAGAGTATGGGGTAAGGTTGTTTAAAACAGAGGATGGCATGCGATTGATCAAATAACATGCAGTAAGGATAGCATCAGCCCAAAAATGAGAGGGAACATGATAATGCAATATCATAGTTCGAGCAATTTCTACCAGGTGCCTATTTTTTCTCTCAGCAACCCCGTTTTGCTGAGGTGTGTAAGCACAGGACTTTTGGTGTAACATACCCCATAGAACTTGAGAGAATAATGTGTATTCGTATATATCTCAATAATGTAGAACTGTACAGACTACCACTACTTATACAAAATAGAGAAAACCCTAATGGGCTTATCTATAAACGGGCTTTAGGGTTTAACAAATGACAATGGCGTGGGAGCAAGGGTGGAGGCCATAAGGCCATATGGCATGCCAACCCTCTCATTTGATATCTCTTAGGTAACACTTGCATCGTGCCTAGTTATAAGACACGTATAGTGTAATTTTAGCCTCTAGCTAATTGACATAGCGTTGTACATATGTTACGTTCTTTATTATTATTATTATTATTATTATTATTATTATTATTATTATTATTATATCATCCAAATGACAAAAATAGCACTTTTAGAAGGTTAAGTGCTTAAAATATAAATAAAGAACAAAAACAATTACTTTGTTAATTAATTAAAAAAACATTTGTAATGATATGTTAATTAAGAATTAAAGCAGCACTTACCTTATTAGTCAATGGCTAAAATTATAATTTTTACAAGATAGAATGTAAGTTGATGTATGTGATTGATTGTTGGTTTGATAAACATGAAAGTTTGTGTTGTTTGGGCATGATTACTTTAAGTTGATGTATGTGATTGATTGTTGGTTTGATAAACATGAAAGTTCTTATTGTGTGGGCTTGATTACTTGAATGCTGAAATGTTTGATTGTACAGAGAGATGGTGGAAATAATTGATGGTCAAGAGTCTGGGCCATACAAATTAAATACTGGATTTTATTTTGATTTGGTTTTATGTTCTCCCCCTTTACAAAGTCTTCATCAATATCATTGTGTCTTGCATCATATCAAAATGAATCCATTGTTCACTTATGGCATTAAATATACTAATAGTAGTCATACTGGTGACCCACATAGTGACTTCATTACCTTTTTCTTGTCAATGTTTTTTATTTTTTTTAATGCATTTTGATCCAGAATTATTCCCATTTAGAATTTTGGTTTTTAATTGTCAATTCCACCGGAGCCATAGCGAAAGCAAGTCTTCATAGGGCAATTGTCATTGCTTATGGGCCCGAACCTGGGTGATCTATCCATGATCAGGATGAATCTTGAGTGAAACTAAGTGTAGGTCCGAACCGACTGATGTTGAAGAATCAGCGGATGAGTTGTGGTTAAGGGTGAAATGCAACTCAAAGATTATGGATTTGATACCCCTAGTAGCACCTCCTATATTATTTTGCTCAAGGCTTCATTCTTCCCTAGCAATAAAAATGGACCCCACTTAAGCCATGACTTTTACGAGGACCCCCGTAGTCCTATGGCTCCATCAATATTGAAAATGAAATTAATATAGTGACAAAAGGGTCAAATAGGCACATGTACTATCACTGATTGTTCATCCAGCACCATGAATTAAAATATGGTCCATCTAGGCCATTATACTCCTAATTATTTTTCATTTACCATTTTTAGCCTATTTCTAACAAGTAATCCATCTAATTTGATGACATGGAAAAATAAAATTAGAAAAAATGATGACATGTTATTTATATGGATATTTTGGATGATTTGTACTCTATTTCATTAATGAAAAATAATAATTTCTTGCAATGAAAAGGGGTAGAAATTAAAATTGTTATATAAAGTTTTAACTACAATGTATGTACAACGGGGTATTCACTATCGTTCGGCAATGAGATTTCATCGAAATCGATATATGAAAATTAAATAATTTTTCTAATTAATAACTTAAGATATTGTATTGGGTAAATTTTATTTTATTTTAAAATAAATTAATATTTTTAGATTTTTGGATAATTGAATAACTTAAGATATTGTATTTTTGGATGATTTCTTGCAATGAAATAGGGCAGAAATCAAAGTTACTATATAAAGTTGCAACTACAGTGTACTGTGTATGTATAACAAGGTATTCAGTATCGTTCGACAATGAGATTCCATGAAAATCGATATATGAAAATTAAATTATTTTTTAAAAAATAATAAATTAAAATTTATCCAATACAATATATCTTAAGTTATTATAAAAATAATTTAGTGTTCATATATCGATTTTTATGGAATTTCATTGTCGAACGACTTTGAATACCCCACTATACATACGCAGTACACTGTAATTAAAACATTATATAGTAACTTTGATTTCTACCCTATTTCATTGCAAAAAATCATTTTCTTCATTAATGGAATAGGGTAAAATCATCCAAAACATTCATATAAATAACATGTCATCATTTTCTATTATTTTATTTTTCCATGTCAACAAATTAGATGGGTTACTTGTTAGAAATAGGCTAAAAATGCTAGATGAAAAATAATTACAAGTATAATAGCCTAGATGGACCATATTTTAATTCATGATACTAGATGAACAATCAGTATTAGTACATGGGTCTATGTGACCCTTTTGCCTAAAAAATCAATATGTCTGTCTTTTGAAATATCTTAATTTAAACTTTTTAGTATGTATGTATATGTGTCTGTGTGTGTATATATATGGGAAAATTGCATCTTTGGTCCCTGAGTTTTAAGCAAGTTCCGACTCAGTCCCTGAGTTATGGCCGTATCCGAGTTTAGTACCTCAGTTATGAACGAAGTGGCGCATTTGGTCCCTGGCCGTTAAAACTAACGGAAAAATTAAAAAATAGTTAAAATTTGAGGGGTAAAATAGGAAATTCACATTTTATTATCCTTCTTATATCAAAATCACTTTTATAACATTATTTTTCACTTCTTAACCTCTTATTTTCAATATTTTTCACTTCTTAACCTCTTATTTTCAATATTTTTCAATTCTAAAAGCATTTCAATAACTTTAGTATGACTTGTTAGGAGTCTGGCTCTCGTATAACAAACTTAAGACCTAGTATAAACAAAGAAACACTTGATCATTGTTTTTAAGCATATGAAAACACTATCCTAATAATTTTTGGTTTCCTTTACTAAGCAACAAAGGTATCAAACTAGAACTTTTGAGATACAAAATAATTTCAAATTTCTCAAGTTGCTTTTATGAGAATTTCACCAAAAGAATAACTTGAGATTTTTAGTATGTAAAAAATATTTTGTATGCAATAGTTTAGTCAATTGCCGTTTTTTGAAGTTACAAAAGTTTTTAAAATTTTCATAATTGATTCTTAGGTTCCTCTTTCATTACTTTGGTTTTAAGAAAACAGGGTTTTGTATCTCAAAAGTTCTAGTTTGATTACCTTTGTTGCTTAGTAAAGAAAATCGAAAATTATTATGATAGTGTTTTCAGATGCCTAAACACAATGATCAAGTGTTTCTTTGTTTGTACTAGGTTTTAAGTTTGTTATACGAGAGTCAGGCTCTTAACAAGTCATACTAAAGTTATTGAAATGCTTTTAGAATTGAAAAATATTGAAAATAAGAGGTTAAGAAGTGAAAAATAATGTTATAAAAGTGACTTTGATATAAGAAGAAGAATAAAATGTGAATTTCATATTTTACCCCTCAAATTTTAATTATTTTTTAATTTTTCCGTTAGTTTTAACGGCCAGGGACCAAATGCGCCACTTCGTTCATAACTGAGGGACTAAATTCGAATACGGCCATAACTCAGGGACTGAGTCGGAACTTAGTTAAAGCTCAGGGACCAAAGATGCAATTTTCTCTATATATATATATAAATATATTATTTACGTAAAAAGAAAACAGAAAAATAAAGTTGATTTAAAAAATATAATAATAATTTGATTCATATATGGACCCGTCCATGCATCGTATACTAATCCCAGAAAAAGAGGAATCACAAGCTAATAAGGAAAGGGAAAATATAATTAATCCCTAATTCTTTCATAATAGGATAGATAGTATAGCTATAAAATATGGGTTAATGTAAGTAGTTGGCATCATCATTTCAGATATCCCAAACTATTATTCTTTCTTAGCTTGTGAGTTGTGAGGAATTGAAGAAATCTATGGGTGACTCTTTAGCTGCTCCCCAACTTTCAACTGACGCCTTTAACTACAAGAAACAGGTTGCTGGGAATGGAAAGTTATGGTCAGAAGAGGAAGAGATTGCATTTCTGCGGTCTTTGGGTTGGGAAGAAAACGGTGATGATGATGATGAAGAAGAAGAAGGATATCTCACTCAAGAGAAGATGGCTACCACCAATGGTGGTGACGCGTTTAATTACAAGAAACATCTTGCTGGGAATTGTGAGTTATGTTTAGAAGAGGAAGAGATTACATTTTTGCGTTCTTTGGGTTGGGAAGAAAATGGTGATGAAGATGATGAAGAAGGAAATCTCATTGAAGAAGAAATCGCTGCATTCTACACATATGTATCAAACCACATACTTCAACTTAAACTTAAACCTAAACCTGCCCTTCGTTTCACGCTCCTCCATCACAACACCGCTATCTTTTCTTTTTCCACTTAGGATAGTATATTTTGAGATAATGAGATCGAGTTTATTTTATATCTTTTTTTTTTTTCATATTCCCTTTTCTTAATAGTGTTAAGTTTCCTCTAAAAGAACAAATTGTCCATTTTATCTCATGCGTACATTTAGTTTCCTTATTAAATAATTCACTAATTGAGGGACTAAATGTGCAACATTGTAAATAATTGAGGGTCTAAATTTGTTTAAATTGATAGAAAGTAACCAAATTGTCATAAGAGAAACAATTTAGCTATAAAAAATACAATTGTCCTTAGTTTTTTTTTTTTTCACTTTTTCCATTTTGTGTCCAAAATTGTCAAAAAAGAAATAATTCAAATTTCACTATTTGGTAGATAGGAATATAATTGTTAGGAATTGAAAGAGAAAAAGTGAATAAAGATTAAAACACCCTTATATAATAATAATAATGAATATAATAATAAAAGGATAAAAACGTAATTTACTGTGAAATTGTAATTCCTAGAGACACCTTAGGAACTACAAACCCTTCAACCAAACACTCCAACACTGCTTTTGAATTTTGAGATATGAAAGGGCTTAGCCAACTAACCCAACAAACACCAACTCAGACTACAATATACAGTTCTATACTATTCAAAGTTCAAACTTAAGTGCAGAAGAAATAATCAAGTTTTTTTTTTTGAACATTAATTAGATCTTGAATGGGAAAGCTTTAACAAATCTAATTTTATATGTCAAATAATGACCATTTATTTCTCTTAATGGATTATTTAAGTTAAAACGACATTGTTTTGAATGAAATAACCCCAAATTGTTCAAACTCATATTTTTTAGGTTAATATTTAATATTTTAGTATTAACTATTAAAGTATTAAATATTTTATAATTATTAAATATAAACTATTAAACTCAATCATACACCTTAAGAAGGAAAATCATACACCTTAAGTTTGACCTAAACGCAAAAAGATTAAATTGTCACCGTATTTTTTAATCTGTGTTCAATCTGGACAATTTTTTTTTAGCGAGATCAACGGCTATCATTAAACCTCATCTTTCACTGTGAAGAGTATCCACATGTGATCTCTTTCTCTCTCTCTCTCTATATATATATATATATATTTTTTAAATAATTTTTTAAAAATAAATAAATCACTCTTAATCTACACCACGATCACACTATTTAAAAGGCTACCAATTGTGCACATGGACTCATATAAAACATAAGACTCATTTGAACAGGACTCTCTCTCTCTCTCTCTCTCTCTATATATATATATATAGGAAGCCCGCAGGTTGGCCAAAGGCCTGAGCGGGTTAACCCACGTAGCCAGCCAATTCGAGCAGGCCAAGCTTGCAAGGGCTGCATTTTTGCTAGTAAAAAGTTCTAAGTCCTAAACTGCCCCACCGCGAGGCGGTTTAAGACTAGCATCTTAGTTTCAACCCACTTTGATTAATGGAAAGTGCACAAATTATTGTGTGGACCATGAATATAAGGTGCATATTTAATATATTAAAGTTACATTTTTTGTTTACTAAAAGTACATTATTTGATAGCATATATTAATATATTTTCAATACTCAAAAATATACTTTATATACACAAATACTATATATTTTAATATATTAAAAATGTATTTTTTTTATTTATGATCCATACAACTATGTGGAGCATAGTCCATGTAATAATGATTGCAATGCCAATATATAAACCATAAAATGCATTGCTTCGTTAGGTTCTAAACAAATATGGGCTAGACTAATTAAGGCAGCTCCATTTAAGACATTGGGTCGTGGTTTTGGGCTACACTTTCACAATAGTTAGGGCAAATTATGCTGTGGACCCAGGTCCACCTTGCAAGGTGGACCTGGGTCCAAAACTACGTCGTTTTTGTTTTGTTTTTTTTTTTAAATTTTATTATAGTAAACATATTGCTGAATATAGAGTTGTCCAAAAATGTGTGAATGTAGAGGTTTCAAAGTGTGAATGTAGAGTATAGAAATCGTGAATATAGATTTATGATTGTGTGAATGTAGAGTTGCCCAGAAATGTGTGAATGTGGAGGTTTCAAATAGTTGTGAATATGGAGTATAGAAATCGTGAATGTAGAGTTATGCATGTGTGAATCTGTAATAAAGTTAAGAAGTTCTAGTAACTTGTAGCCTTGTAACGTGTGAATGTGGAGTTCTCAAGTTGTGAATATGGAGTATAGGACTTGTGAATATAGAGTTTTGAATGTGTGAATGCATAACAGTGGTAATATAGTTACTAAACATATAATCCTATAATGTGTGAATGTGGAGTTTACAAAGTGTGAATGTAGAATATAGTTTATGTGAATGTAGACCCAGGTCCACATTGCAATGTGGACCTGGGTCCACGGCATAACAATCCAATAGTTAGTCGTTAGATCACAATTCAAAAATATCATGTGGCATAATTTTTTTCACGTGACCAACTACAATATACATTTTTATAACTCATAATGTACATTATCTTACCCCATAAATTTCATTATTCTACCAAATAAAGTACATTATTCTAACAAATAAAGTACATTATTCTAACACATAATGTACATTATTATAAATACTCATAAAATTTATCGACGACGTTTTGAACCACGTGGTACACATAACAATTTGCCGTACTTTTAGTTCATTTGTTGCATTAAAATTTAGAATAATTTTACCTATTAATTTCAATAATACAAAGTTACAATCAAATGCATAATCGCCTTCTATGGGTGGGAGACCGCGCCGTGCGAATGTTATTGCAAATGAGAAACAGATTACGAACGACGTCCCTGCTGCCCAGGTATCGGCCGGAGAACAGGTTCCATCTGGAGGTAATATGCTTAGAGGTTCTTGTTCACGGCGAGCTGCCGAGGAGGATGAGCACGTGGTAGTCCGGGGCGAGCAAGGAGGTAACATGATTGAATCCACAAGGGTTTGCACTAGGGAACGTTTACACGCTGATATGAGCACCAGTGCCTGCCCTCCTCCCGAACACCACGGGGATCCGCCGGACGGTTTTGACTTTGAGGGAGATGTGGTCATGGACATAGAGGATAATCACGAGGCTACTGCGGAGAAGGCCGATGGGTCTTCTGCTCTTGTTTGAGCTGTTTGCTTTGTGTTTTCTTTTTTGTTTCTGTTTTGGTTTTCATCCCCTTGTTTTCCTGTTTTTATGAAGTTTGTTGTTTGGAACTGTCAAGGCGCGGGTGGTAAAGCTTTCCACCGCGTCCTTAAAACTCTTGTTCAGACCCATAAACCCGCTATCCTTGGCCTTGTTGAACCTAAGGTTTCCAGTTCTCACGCCAATGCTATTTGCACGAGACTGGGTTTTTCGGATTGGGTTCGGGTCGAGGCGGTGGGTTTTAGCGGGGGTATTTGGATTTTTTGGCATGCTGCTACTTAAGTTGTTCATTTTACTCATCCTCAGTTTGTAGTTTTGCAGGTCGGTGTGGATCCTCATGATTACTGGTTTTTTACAGTAGTCTATGGTAGTCCTACCCATCACCTCTGTCGACGTCTATGGAGTGAACTTTAGATGACCAAGCGGGGTCTCTCGGGTCCTATGCTGATTGCTGGAGATTTTAATTCTGTTGTTAACCAAAATGAAACCTCTAATTATTCTGCTTTCTCGTTACAGCGGAGCTCAGATTTTGTGGATTGGATCAATTCTGAAGGTCTCATTGATATGGGATTTCATGGTCCGAAGCTGACATGGGTTCGGAGTGACCAGTCAGGTTTTACTAAAGGGGCGAGGCTCGACCGGGCTCTTTGTAATGTTTCTTGGAGATATCGTTTCCCGGAGGCTACAATCACGCACCTACCTCGGATTTCGTCGGACCACACCCCTATCCTTATCCGGATTGAGGCAAGGGATGTACGCTACAACAGGGCTCCTTTTCGTTTCCAAGCTGCCTGGCTCACCGACCAGCGTTTGAAGGATGTCATACACAACGCCTGGCGTCCGAGCTCGGGGTTTACGGATAATATTCCAGTCATCACAGATGCTCTTTTGGATTGGAACAAACACGTGTTTGGTAATATTGTTCACCGCAAGAAAGTTGTTCTTGCGCGTCTAAATGGGGTGCAACGTCAGATTTCTCACAACTGCCATGGCGGCTTAGTGAAGTTGGAAAAAAAACTTTCTGCGGAGTATCAGGAGATTCTCTATCAAGAAGAACTCCTATGGTACCAGCGATCTCGCGAAGACTGGATTGTTTCCGGGGACCGGAACACGAAATACTACCACATTGCTACTACTATTTGCAAATCCATAAATACTATTTCAAGTCTACGGGATGTGGATGGTGAGTGGATTACGGATGATGATCTTCTCAAAGCACATGTTCAGACCTTTTATGTCACTCTGTTTTCAGACTATTCGGCGGAACAAAGGGATACTAGTTTGGAGGGTGTGTTTCCAGTTCTCTCTCAAGATGAATGGAGGGTGTTTAACCAGGATATCTCCAAGGAAGAGGTTCGCAATGCTCTCTTTGATATGTCACCGTTTAAAGCCCCGGGACCTGACGGTTTCCATGCCGCTTTTTACCAACAAATGTTGAACGTTATAGGTGACAATTTGTTTGACTTAGTTAAGAATTCGATTGTGACAGGTTGGTTGTCAGATGGTTTAAATGATACCTTACTTGCACTTATTCCTAAGGTTGGTACCCCGGAAACTATTCGGTAATTTCGCCCTATTAGTTTGTGCAATGTGAGTTATAAGGTGATCATGAAGACAATCACGAATCGTTTGAAACGCATTTTACCAACGTTGGTAAGCCCCTTTCAAAGTTCGTTTGTTCCGGGTCGACAGATTTCTGATAACATACTGGTATATCAAGAGGTGATGCCCACCATGCGGACGAAGAGAGGTTCCACCGGCATTATGGCAATCAAACTTGACTTCGAAAAGGCTTATGATCGCCTTTCGTGGCAATTTGTTGATACTATCCTAAAGGAAATTGGGTTTAGCTCGATGTGGGTGAAGGTGATTATGTGTTGTATTAGGACTGCACGCCTATCCGTAAACTGGAACGGTAACCGTTTATCTCAATTCCACCCAGAACGGGGCCTCCGTCAAGGTGATCTGATGTCATCGGCTATTTTTGTTTTGGGGTTGGAGAAGCTCTGTCAGATGATTACTCTTCGGGTCAATTCGGGGGATTGGAAAGGAGTTCAATTAGCACCCGGGTGCCCCATACTTTCGCATCTTTGCTTCGCGGATGATATGGTTTTGTTTGCTGAAGCTTCTATTGATCAGATCGCCGTTATCCAAGACTGTCTGTCGCGATTCTGCGTTGCCTCCGGGCAAAGGATCAGTTATGAAAAATCACAAATTTTTTTCTCAAAGAATACGGATTCCAGTATTGCTGCACAAATTTCGCGCCAACTCAATCTAGAAACGACGAATGATTTGGGCAAGTATCTAGGGGTGCCCTCTATTCATGGGCGTGTTACATGTCGGTCATACGCTGCTTTGCTTGATAGAATTAATAATCGCCTGGAGGGGTGGAGAGCGAAGACCCTATCTATGGCAGGCCGTGTGACTCTTGCGAAAGCTGTGCTAAATGCTATTCCCTCGTACACTATGCAAACGATGATTTTGCCCAAAGGAGTCTGCTAGAGTATTGAACGAGCTATGCGCCGTTTTATATGGGGCAATGATGACCATGGTACTTGGAATGGTCGTTTGCATCTGGTTGCTTGGAATACAGTTGCTAGTCCTAAAGAATCGGGTGGCCTTGGTATTCGTAAACTGCAGGAATTGAATATGGCTTACATGGTTAAGCTGGGGTGGCGGCTCCAGTTGGAAAAAGATACCTTTTGGGCCCGAACCTTAAGTTGCAAATATAAAAATGGTCGGTCGGCGAACCCGTCAAATGTTTGGAGAGGTATTCTTGCGGCCACTCCGTTTCTTGAAGCTGGTTTGGTCAGGAATGTCAGAAACGGAAAGGACACTCGTTTTTGGATGGATAAATGGATTGTACCGTATCCGCTTTACCAGCTTCTTTGTACTCCTCTAAGTCTACCGGAGCTTTATGCTACTGTTGATGAATATTGGGAGGATGGAAGTGGGAATGCTTACAGAGTCTTCTGCCTTCGACTATCTTGCAAACTTTGGCTTCCCATATTTTGATAATAGAGGATCCAGAGAGTGACAATGTCGGGTGGCATCTCGAACGTGATGGAAATTTCTCGATGGCGTCTGCTTACGCTGCTATTCTTCCTCCGGCTCAGTCAGAGGCTACAACGAATTGGTTGAGGATTTAGGAGCTCAAACTGCCTCATCGGATCTGTTTTTTTCTTTGGCTGCTTATGCATGATCGAGTACTGACCAACGTCGAACGTGGCTGACGACATCTTACGTCTAATACTTTCTGTTATCTTTGTGCAGGCCAACAGGAGGATCGGGATCATTTGTTTCGTCGTTGTCATGCAGCGAAGGCTATTTGGAGTGCGGTTTTACAACCTCAGGTGCTAGATGCCCTTGATTGTTTCGATTGGGATACCTGGCTGCTGCTGAACATCAGGGGCGATGCCTCCATTGGATCTAGCGAAGACTGGCCAGTCCGGTTTGCCATTCGACTCTGGTGGATGTGGAAGTGGCGTAACAATGCCGTTTTTAATGGTCGCAATCTCCCGTTAGCCCAAAAACTGATGTGGATTTCTAAGCAAGAGGCGGAGATTTCGGCGGCCTTCACAGCAAGCCGAACTTCGACCCATGTGCGAAACCAAGGCGCTGTTGTCCTCCTTTCTTGGACGAAACCTCCGTTTGGCTGGAAGAAACTAAACGTCGATGGGAGCCGCTCTGCTGCATCTGGGGCTGCTGGGTGTGGTGGCGTGATACGGGATCACAATGGGAATTGGGATATGGGTTTTCAATACCATATTGGATGCTGTTCGTCAGAAATGGCGGAAGCCTGGGGCGTGTTCCAAGGCATGCAAATGGCCCTGAGGAATGGAACGAGGAGTTTGATTGTGGAGTGCGATTCGCGAAGAGTGGTTCAGATGCTGCAGGGCGCCATTTCACGCCATAGCAGTGTGCATAATATCATTAAGCGCTGCTGTACTTTAGCGCAAGGGTTTGAGCGGATTTCGTTCGTACACGCCTACCGGGAGCAGAATCGATTAGCCCTAAGTACGTCCTCTAGCCTACTTCAGTTTGCAGAGGCTCCGATTGATTTACAAGAGATTCTTAGTGAAGACCAGATGGGGGCAAGCTTCCATCGGTGGGTTCGCTATGATCGGGGGACTGTTTAGTTTGTAGCTTCTTTGTTCTCTCCGGGCTTATGCCCTCTTTCTCTATCAAAAAAAAATGCATAGAAAAGCACAACAATAACACTCGCAATAGAAGATTTTAGAATCTAAAACTTTTCAAACAAGTAAAAGATTTTTTTTTAAAGAAGAGTAAGCAAATTGCAACTCATGCCAAAAACTTGTTTATGTATATCATAAATAAACAAGTTTGAGCATCATTTTAAAGTTCATTTAATAAAGAAATAAGGCTCAAATTAGCCACTGAATGTAACCTGAAAGTGCAATTACGCCACTGAACCAAAGAAAAGTGCAATTAGGCCACTGAACACTACAAATATATATAATTTCACTTGATAGCAGGTTATCATCCATTTCATCAAGTTACTTGCTTATGTGAACGATGACTCGATGAGTTGACATTTTAAAATAATTTGTAATAATAAACTATTAAAATAAAAATAAAATAATTAAAAAAGAAAGCTTGCGGCCATCCCCTCCCTTAATAATATCCTTGCCACCTCAATAGGAAACTTGCGGATGAATCAGATTTAATTAATTTATTATTATTATTATTATTATTACTACTACTACGTAGTATTATTTACAGAAAGTCAACTTCTTTCCCAAAACAATTTTTGCTTTATGATTTTGGATGAAGATTTCAGTTGTTTTATTATTATTTTTTTATTTTAATAGTTTATTATTAAAAATTATTTTAAAATGTCAACTCACCGTCCACGTAAACAAATAACCTGATAAAATGAATGGTAACATGCTATCAAGTGAAATTGCATATATTTAGAGTGTTCAATGGCCTAATTGCACTTTTTTTTAGTTCAGTAGTCTAATTACACTTTCAGTTTAAGTTCAGCGGTCAATTTGAACCTTATTCATTTAATAAAGGAACTGAACTTAAAGATACCTTGCACAACTCATTTATGGTCACAACATACAAACATCCTCTTTTAAATGTTAGCAAATAAGTTTTGGATTTCCATTATCATCCCTAGCTAATAGTCTTTTTATATAGAGAATCAGGTTAACCCTTACCTCTAAGGAGGACAAACATTTTCCACCTAAATTGGTGATAAGGTTGTCACCCATGACGGCATCATTCCCTATATCCAATTTATGTTGTATGAATCAATTTTAAAGTTATATACATAACAGGATATTTAAATATCAACTCAACCATATAAGTGTTTAAGATCATCATCATCATCAACAACAACAACAACAATAATAATAATAAGGTTTTATACATCATATCATGGGTGACCCTTATCTCTAAGTAGGACAAACATTTTCCACCTAGGGACCTTATCTCTAAGGTTTGTCACCCTCTATAGTAGTTTGCAGGAAATGGCAACCTTAAATCTACAAGTTGTACTATATATACTCCCAAATTCTTAAATCTACAAGTTGTACTATATATACTCCCAAATTCTACTCACTTACTTTTACTTCCTAATGTGACAAATAATGATAGACTATTTTATCATGTGAGTGCCCAGAAAAGTGTTTACATCAAGAATTTCGAAGTAGGAGTAGAAAATGGGAATACAAATAGCATTTTCCTAAATCTCCTAACAAATGGATTTAGATTTCTGAGTTAGAATCAGGCAAGTAGGAAATCAGCCACCTAAAGAAAGGGCAAAACATAAAAACAAACTTGACAATACTCCATTTGGCAAAAAACAGAACATAAGAGATATAGGACAGGCTCTAATCCAACCTCAAGAACAAGTTCAGCAAACTTGGAATCTAATATATATCCATTTTCATTGAAAAGAGCAGATGATATATATGCCATTACATGACACAGTATGACACTACCTTCTGAAATTTGGTTGTCTTTCATATGCAGAAAAAGGGGAATCAATCATTAAACAACATACAGAAAAAAGAGTACAAGGCAAACAAAGTGCAGAGAATGATGACAAGAAACATTGCCAAGAACAGATAGCCACGTGATAATCAAACAGCTCGGTTTAATAGAACATTCCATGGTAAATTTCACACAAGATGACAAGAGAATGATTGGACTACGCATATTACCAACACAAATTCCTCCATATCAAATTTATTTTTTTGATATTGATGCATTCCCTTTCTACTTAAAGAAAGGAGGCAAGTATAAAAAGCAGAAAACTAGATAACCACAGTGCTATTAAGACACATTCTCAAGAAGTATGCAACAGAGAGCCCCTTGATCATCAAACAGCTGAGTTAATAGAGCAAGAAGCTACACATTCTCAAACGCAATTCCATAGAGTTTTAGAACAAATTCAGTACATAGCCCATACCCTTGACAGCTGACTACAAACTGACACTGAATTCATGGTAACTAATATCAAAGGATTATCATAGGAGGAGTAACCTTTTAGAGTTATGGATTGAGAAAGCTAAACTGGCAATCACTGGCAGCCACCATGAGTTGAAGTCCATTTCGCTCCACACGCATAGCAAAATTCTGAGCCACACCTGAATTCGAAACACATAATCTTGTTATTCAATCAATGGTAACTAAAGCTTTTCAAATTCCTAAGAACAGAACAAGAAAACATTTGAAATTATGAGAATTCAGAATCCAGTAAAAAGAAGACCTGCAAGACATATGTAAGCACCCCTCAGTCTTTTCCACATAGAATCTGCAAAAAGGGCATCTTCTCCAGTTCTTCTGTTTAGCAAGTTCTCTCACCATGATATCCTCTCTCCCTCTTTCATCCTCATTCAGCTTCTGAAACTCCTCACACCCCACCCCAGAGTGCCAAGGCACATTGCACAGAGCACAGAACAATCTATGGCAGAAAGGGCACTCCGAAGCCGTAATCATCCCATCCCCATCGTTCACCATCATCGCCGAACAGTCTCTGTAAGGGCAGTAAAATTTCTCCGAAGCCGGAATTAGGGATTCGCACAAAACCTCATCCCACCTAGTCAACACATCGCTAGGAACAATCGCCTTGCAGGAATCAAATTCAAGAGAACCCCTGCAATTCAGGCCTGGACAAGTGACAACATGAATGCTGTCTTGAACCTTCGTCGCCACGTGCTTGCTAATGCAAGCTGTGCAGAACACGTGACTGCAGCTCTCCAGCCTGAACATCTCCTCGCTCTCTTTCCTCTCCGCACAAATCTCACAGAACATTTGCGAAGATTCGCCCTTTTCTCCTCCTCCCTCTAGCTCCACAACCTCCATGGCTCCCACCGACATTCTCTCCACTTCTATGATCACCAACGGCGGCTCCGAGGTGACGGCGTTGGGATTGGCGATCAAGGAAGACAGTATAGTCTCCTGGAACTGCAACTCTTCCGCATACTTATCGTCTGAAATCGGAGGAGAATCGTGATCGCTAACACTCTCGTCATCAAACATCAGCGAAAAGTAATAATCGTCGCAAGAGAGATCAAGGGTCGCTGCTGATTCTTGGACTGCCACAGATGCCATGATATTGAAAGCTGCAGTTCTTCACTTTCTTCACAAGGATTCTGGAATTAATGGAGGAATTAATAAAACCCTGATTGCGATACAGAGAAATGGGTCCACAAGTCCCCAGCTTTATGGGTGGCTTGGTTGCCAAGGACTCGGCGCTCATTGGAACGTGGAAGCCCGAAGTCTTTGCGAGTCTCCCATTTTTTGAGCTCTTCCACTTCCACGTTCTACAAATAAAACCCCTTCTCAATACATTTATGAGTAACAAAATGTGTATCAACTATCAAGCGTCTTGTAGGTACAAATTTACATTTGGTATCATATTTGAAATGTTGGTACAATTTTAACAAAATCTTTCAAATTTGTAAAATTTATAGGAAAAAATGTTAAATAGGCCCTCAAACTTTATTTAAAAGTGCAATTAAACACTCGAACATTCAAAAAGGACAATTAAACACACGAACTTGTCATTTTGGTGCATTTAAACCTATATGACCGGTTGTTCAGTTATTCCAGGTGAACAACCGGTCATAATTTTTCTGACCAAGATTCCGGCGACCGGAATCTTCATCCCCAACCATCACGACCGCAATGTTGAACAGTGCGAACATTTTGTTTGCCTTCTCCAACGGGAGAAGACTAACAGTATGATACGAACAGTGAGGGTTGGAGAAGACGGTCGTGATGGTTGGGGATGAAGATTCCAGTTGCCGGCCGCTAGAATCTTCGTCGGAAAAATTATGACCGGTTGTTCACCTAGAACAACCAGTCATATGGGTTTAAATGCACCAAAATGACAAGTTTGTGTGTTTAATTAACCTTTTTGAATGTTCGAGTGCTTAATTGCACTTTTGGATAAAGTTTGAAGGCCTATTTGACCATTATCCCAATTTTATATAAAATTTGAAATATTGGGTATGGATTTTGTTGAGTCAATACCGCCTCGACTGAGGCTCAAACCCATAACCTCCCATATGAAAGTGTAAAACTTGGTATCACTAAACCATAAGATTAGCTCTTGACTTTAGGCTATTTATGTCACTTAATTTAAAATAAAAAAATATATATATATATATCAAATTCAACCTCAAATCCTTAACTTCTTCTCCCAACCTCAAATCCTTAACTTCTTCTCCCAACCTCAAATCCTTAACTTGACGTGTGTATTAGTAGAACTACTAAAATGGGCCAACATGGAGGTTCTCACCAAAGATACCATGGTACAATATCTACGTACATTGTGGATCCACATTCAAAATAACTTTCAAACTATGTGTCTGCGGTTAATATATTTTGTACTTTACACTGAACAGTTTATTTTCCTGTAAATAAATTGAATGTACATATCATATTAACTACAAACACATAAAATGGTAACTACATGCACATGAACAGTTAACTGTAGACACATAATATGTTACAAAGCGATATTCAGATTGTTTGTTTTCAGTTAACATATTGTGTACATTCAATTAATAAATTATGTGTCTACTACAATTAACATATTATTTGTCTGTACTTAACATATTATATATTTATATGTATATAATTTGTTAACTGCATGCACATAATATGTTAATTGTAGACACGTAATCTAAATGTCATTTTGGACCAAAGTCCAAGGTGAAAGATAGACCATAGTCCATGGTATAACCTTTCCTTTTCATAGTTAGATTACCTTGAAATATTTGTAAAATGTCAATAACTCTCACGGATCTCAAATATTTGTATAATCTTTCCTTTTCATAGTTAGATTATCTTGAAACGGTCTCATACAAATGTTACCTTGTAAAAAAAAGTACCCAATGTTTGTTTGAGATTCCAATAATATATTGTTGAAAGTTTGGTTGATAAGTATCCTTTATTCCAATATAAGTATTTTATTTTAATACCTTCAACCATTAAACTAGTACGATATTCTTAAAGAAGTAGACAATGTTTGTTTGGTTGAGACCCCAGTAAGGTATTATAGAAAGTTTGGTTGATAAGTATTTTTTATTCCAATTTAAGTATTTTACTTGAATACATTCAACCATTTAAATTAGACCGTAAACTATTGTTCATTGACATGCTTAAATTAATATTTTGCTATTGACTAAACATTATATCTGCAGTTTAAAAAATAAAATTATTTTAAGAATTGATGAAAAAATTTCTATTTATTGGGGCACTTTTCATTAAAAGATTTCTAATAAATTGTTTCATAAAACAATTGACGGTAAGAATGTTATTGAAGTATATTTGATAAGTGAGTATAACAGTTTTAGAGCAATAGTTTGCGTGTCCCTCCTCTACAACAGGGTTCCCTCTTTATACCTATGAGTGCAACGACTCTTTTGTGAATGTAACGTACACTTAATGCCTATACTAAGTGCGGGTAATAACGACAAAGAACCATTGGAGTAACTTCTCTTCAATGTATCGCGCTTGTATAACGGGTGGCCATTTGACTTTTATGCGCCCTTGTCTACATGCAGTTCGGGTTAGTGTCTGCTTGTGGTTCCGGGGCGGGTTCTTACCCAATTACCCTATCACCAGCCCCCCACTCCCTAGCTAACGAGAGTGGTCGAGGTAGTTTGAGAGTAATAACTAGGCATAAATCTTTTAGATAGGATCTTATAAGGAAATATCATGATTTCCTCTTTATTTTTGAAAATATTTCCTAATTTTCACCATAATTCATCATAATTTCCCTTCCTTTTATATGTCTTTGTTTTTGTATAAAAACTTTTCCCCCTTGGTTTTTTGTTTTTTACTGCCCTCTTCAATCATGCCTCCACACTTTACCTGGTACGCTTCTTTCCCCATGCTCTCTTAATTAATTGAATTGGTTTTTTTTTTTCAAACCTTAGCCAACGCACACGCGGATGAGACATGGCCTCGGCCCTGACCTCACGCGGTCGAGGCACGGCCTCGGCCATATGTTCTGAATTTTTTTTATCCTTGCCTAAGAGGCTAGTGGCTGAGGCGCAGCCTCGGCCGTACGCTGTTTGCGTTTTTTTTTTTTTTTTTTTTGGCAAAACTTCCGAGACTTATTAGAAGGCAAATTATTGCATGGACCATGGTTCACACAACTGTGTGGACCACACAGTTCATCGACATCAATTGAATTTAGCACGTCCATTCAAAATTTAAAAAACTAACATGGTTAGTGAACAAGGGGTAACCAACCTGCAAGCAAAACAAGGAAGCACTC
>NC_044925.1:20816610-20904031 GCF_003576645.1 Ipomoea triloba | reverse complement strand
AAAAAAAAAAAAAAAATAGTTAGTTTTAATTAAAAAGATTTAGCATAACATCATGCCAAAAAGGCACTTAGGAAATCTAAAATTACTCTTTATAAATTACCATTTTTTTTTATCTTTTTGATGTTATATAATGATTTTCTACTTTTGTAATGAAATCTAATATTACTCCTCATATGGTGTGGTGTTGCAAGTAAATATCTATTGAACAAATTACTCCTACCTTTATGGGAGCAGTACAAATGAATGGGGTCTGGTAACCATATTCTTCCATAGCGCCTTCCGGGTAACAAATAGACTCACTGTATTTACAAATTAAATAAAAAAATGTAATAAAATGTGTATTTACAAGTATCACAGTTGTGTGAGACCGTCTCGAACAGTTATGCCATAAACTAAGGTGGACTCGGGTCAAAATACACAACTTATATACTGAATGTTCACAATTTTCATAATGAATTTTCTCAATTTAAATTGTGAACATTAAGACATTCAGTATGTAAACTGTTAACATTCAGTATATAAAATTTTGAACATTCAATATGTAAATTGTGCTATAAACGTTCAGTATATAAATTGTGTATTTTTTGATCCGGGTCCACCTTGCAAGATGGACCCGTGATTACATTGCAAAGTGGACCCGAATCCACAGAATAATTTGCAGACCATCTCACAGATAGGTTGCGTCAATATGCAAATGTAATACTTATAAATAAAAAATAATATAATACTTTTGATGGAAAAAGTAAAACTTTTACATCAAAATGTAAAAATATTACATTTGTTCTCAAAAATATTATGTTTTTTTTTTTTATAAGTAACAAACATTTTATTCTTAAATAGTATTACATCTGTTAATATAAATATTACATTTCATCTTGATCCAACCCGTCTCATGGACAAGGATCCTAAAACAATCACACACAAATTTTTACCTAATAACAATGAAATATTTGTGATAGATGGTGGTGAAGATCGATGATTTCAGTGAGTATGCATGTTAGTATTGAATTATATAGGTAAGGGATAGGGTAAGGCCGTACATAACCCACAAATAATAAAGTTAAAAATTTATTGGCAGAAAAACTCAAATCTTTGTGTTTGCGTTTTTTTTTTTTTTTTTTTGAGTGCTTCCTTGTTTTGCTTGCAGGTTGGTTACCCCTTGTTCACTAACCATGTTAGTTTTTTAAATTTTGAATGGACGTGCTAAATTCAATTGATGTCGATGAACTGTGTGGTCCACACAGTTGTGTGAACCATGGTCCATGCAATAATTTGCCTTCTAATAAGTCTCGGAAGTTTTGCCATAGTAAGGAGGATAGGACGACTGATCAGGTTCATTTATTGAAATCCACTTTGTCCAGTTTGCTTGGGTCAAGGAATTTAGAGGGGTTACTTAGCTTGAGGGTCTCATCACAGTTGCATCATGCGGACCCGAGCTCTGACTCGAAGTATGAGCCGAACTTAGGATGGTCAGATCATTTTGATGATTTTGATGATGAGGATTATGTGGAGCAGATTAAGCATAGGCTCAGGGGATCTAGAGCAAGCAGTGAGTGTGAGAGGCGTGCTCACTTTGAGTTTAGATACAAAATTTGATTTTTCTACGGGTTTGTCCCCACTTATACTTGAGACATGGTGCGGTCCAGTCTCTTTTCTTGTATTTTTGGTGTCTTAATAAAATGGTTTGATTTTTATTTAAAAAGAAAACCTAAACCCTAAAACCACCCTAAACCCTCTCGTCTATCAAATCATCAAGTGAGATTCTGAGTATACTCAAGTACTGTCAAGTATTCTCTTTAGTTTATAAAACGATTTTAAAAATTTTCAAATATTCTCTTTAGCTTATAAAATGATTTTCAAAATTTTAAGTATTCTTTTTAGTTTATAAAATGATTTTGAAAATTTTTAAGTATCTTCTTTGGTATATAAATTTATTTACAAAATTTTTAAGTATTTTCTTTAGTTTATAAAAAGATGGTGATTTTTAAATTTTAAAGATGATTTTTGAAATTTTTAAGTATTCTCTTTAGATTATAAAAGGATTTTCAAAATTTTCAAGTAAAACAGTTGGAAGTTGGACATTTGGCGGGCGGCTTAATCGGATTTCATTGCCACCGCTTCTCTGAACACGAATTCTCGGCCGGCAAATACAATGGAAGAAGATATCTTCGACTCATCTCTGAATCTAGAGGACACGCATTACAAGCAAGGATACTCTGATGGTTACGCCGACGGTCTAGCCTCCGGTGTAGAGGAAGGCCGCCAGGTGGGTCTCAAAACCGGGTTTGAAGTCGGATTTGAATTGGGCTTCTACAGAGGTTGTATCGACGCCTGGATCTCTGCGATTCGCCTCGATCCCACTTGTTTCTCGCCTCGAGTGCAGAAAAACATCGTGCAGATGGATGAATTGCTCCGGAAGTACCCTATATCCGACCCAGAAAATGAATCTGTTACTGATATCATGGACTCTTTGAGGATGAAGTTCCGAGTTATCTGTGCCACACTGAATGTGAAGTTGGAGTATGAGGGTTACCCTAGGGCTTCCGGTTTTGAGGATACTGGATTTTGAGGGTACAATCGTTGTGAAACACTGCCTGTATATTGTGCTTTTAAATCATTTTGTAGTTTAGTGCTTGTCTTTCTAGTTGAATAGTTATAGTTCTCAAACAGAACTACTTTGTACTCTCTTTATCAATTTAAGAATATTAGTTCTTGCTTGTTCTGAAAATTGAATGACATTCAGCATCTGAACACTGTTACATGTTTGTCAATAGTGAGTTATTAGATAATCAATGGCGTATATAGCTGCACACGTGTACTTGGATTACAGTTTTGTGATGTTTATGTTATTATGAAGACCATGTCTGATTGTGTAAAAATTGTAAGTCCAACTATTTCCTATTTCATAATTGTTCTAAGCACAACCATATTCTTGTTATTCTCTTTGGATCTCATTTAATGTTATGTTCATGACTCAATTAAATACGCTTTTTTCAGCTTGTCTACTGTTTACACTTGCAGTAGTTGTCCAGCGTGTAGTATGGCCACATGGATTATGTGCGATGTGAAGAAACTATCTTCTGTGTTCTAATCTTACTAACTGTGTTTATAATATGATGAGGAGAATATTCTTGGATGGGAAACATATTCTTATACTTCTATCTCTGTTTAATCTCTTCATGTTACAGACAGATAATTCGCTATCTTCATATATCTCTTGTCATTATTTCAAGATTTCAACTGGCAATAGTAGAGGTTTCACTGGTTCAAGAAAAATTATTGTCCTTGATTTGATAGCTGCTGTCTCTGTTTCTCTAGTTGTGTGATTGTACATCAATTCATCAAAGGAGCTGCTTGATATATACTATACCTAGCATCCTGGATATCTGTTCCTCGTAGCATGTATAATGCAAAAGTTTGGATAAAATTTGTATATTTCTTTGTTCTCTTTGTTCTTCAGTTTCCAAAACTAAAACCTACCTCGATTGACTGTTTTTGTAACTATATGCTCAATGGTTGGCAAAACTAAAGACCTCTTAAAATATGCTAATCCCATTTTGTTGGTTCTATTGCACTTCTCCTGTTTCTGCAGGTCTCAAGCCTAAAGCTGTAACTTTATTTGCAATGGAAATGATAATTTTGAAGACCCGGGGTGCTTGATTTGGATTGACATGATTACAAGTAAGTAGTTGTATTCTTGGTCTGCCCCATATGATTTAATTCTTGATGATACATTTGTTTGTCAATGAGAGGGTAGGGTCTGGTGAACTACTATAGGGGTAAATTTAGAGATCTGGATGCAAGTGATTTTGAATACATGACGTTTGTTCATACCTTAACACTTGGGTTGGTTGCAGCTTTCTTCAAAGGGTTATGGAAGATGGGTAAAAAAAACACTTGAGAGGTGCATATAAATCTTGGATATTAGTGATTTAAATTATGCTGTTTCTTTTGTAGATTATGTTCTTGGGATCATGCATGCTATGAGTTCTTAATTATGTAAGTCAGTTTTTTTTTTTTTTTTTCTTGTTTTCCTGATCTTTGGTGGAAATTTCCATGCTTTTCCTTTCATGTGCAAGTTTATCTTTGTTGAAGCAATTCTTCCTGTTTCCTTAATCTTGAACTTCCCTCTGTCCCTGGTGTGTGAAAATTTTTTGGTCTGTAACTTCTGTTTGTTTTTTAATTTCTTTCTGTAAGTCCAACTATTTCCTGTTTCTCTCTGTCAAACTCTTAATATTGACAGGGAACTAAAGACAAAATATCTCGCAGTTCATTTATTCAGAGAATAAATGAATTATTTCTTATTTCTCTGTCAACTCCTTGGATCAGAACTCCTTTCACTCTCTCCCCATCTTCTCTGTTAATTGTTCTTGGGTTGGGTTGGGTGGGTTGCATCAAGGTCAAACATGTTCAGCAGAGTTAGTAATACCAATTTCTTTTACAGTATTAGTTTTTTCTTGCAGAAATTTATAGGCTTGTTTATATATGTATGTGTGTGTCTGTGCATATAATAAAGGAGTTGATCTGAAAATTGTGATGGTCTACTGTTTCTTGAAGGTTGAATTTTGTTTGAACAGTTTCCCGATGTTCCTAATTTATGGTTGTTATAATTATATCCTGCTTGCTGCCATATATTTTCACTACTATTATAATCCCCAATCACATAGAAGAGGGTGGGTAGAGAGCAGAATTTAAAAAAGCCTGTGAATCATGGTGTTCAGGGTTAGTGAACTCAACCGTTTCGTTTGTTCAGGCATAATGGATTTCGACTTATAAAGCTTTTTTTACTATTCCAACAGCTTTTGATTTAGTAAAATAGGATTTGTTTTCCTTGATGCTGTAATTTTATGATTATATATATATATATATATATATATATATATATATTTATTTATTTATTTATTTATTTATTTATTTATCATCTTTCAGGGGTGAAATACTAATGGAAGCTAAGGAACATGGGAAAGAAAGGCAGGTGGTTTTCTGTCATCAAAAGAGTTTTCACACCCAACACTTCCAAGGATATGCAAATTCATGTAAGCAAATTCCCTGTTAGATGCAACCTCTTTCATTAACTAAATGTATCTTTTAGATGCAATAAGATTGTTACCTTAAACATTAAAGATGATAGCTGCTGTTGTTGTTTGGCTCGATCTTCACCCGGCCTACTCACATAAAGGGGAGTGTTTTCTTGATAGACAGACAGGATTGTTTACTGTTCCCCATAATGATGTTCACCTGTGTACATTCTTTGATATAGTTCTTATTATGGACGGACATTGTTAGTTATCAATCAAATATTTCTGATGTAAAATAAAATCTCTGGATGAACTTTTATCTATCGTCATTGAAATTTGTGAATTTTCAGGAAACCCTGGCCTTGCCCTGATAATCTTGAAAATGCTTCTATTCTGTCTAAATGAATAATACAGATGAGCATTTATATATATGCTCTCGATCTCTGCTGCTACCTTTCCATTACCCAAGTATTTTAAAATTTGTCAGGCATCAGAGAAGAAAACTTCTAAGGAAAAGAAAAGGAAGAGTACTAAAACATGAATGGAGAGAGCAAATCATTTATTCCACTCTTCAGAGACAAGCAGTATTGAGAAGATATTGGCCGGGGGAGGCAGATGAACAGAGACTACTTATTCCTTTCTCCTCTGAACAGCCCAGAATTTCATCCGGGATGCCAGCCTCTCCACGGATCATTTCACCAAGAGCTACTTCTCCCCATGATTATTCTCATAGCGCTGTTTCTCCATGGTGCTCACTCTCCTCCTAAGGTCACCTCTCCAAGGGCTGGCTGCTTCTCTACGAGTTACCTCACCGCGGGTTGCTTCTCTAAGAGTTACCACTCCACAAGCTGCTTCTCAGCGAGCTGCTTCTTCTAAGTCAAACCGGCACTGCAAAGAAGTGAACTATGTCCATAGACCAGAACCAACTTTACAAGTGCTTCATGATGTCTCAGCAACCAGGATCCAAGCAGCCTTTAGGGAGGGGTTATATGGGAATCTTCTACTTAACTAATACTTGGAGTGCACCATATTTAGGTTTGGTTCCACTACTCCCCCTTTGTCCCACCCAATCAACCTACCACTTCATCTAAAAGTGAAAAACCCTTAATGGACCAGAATAGAGATTTGTCTCCATATTATGAATTGAGCACCAACTACTTGTTATAACTAAATTCACGATTACCATGAGCAATAGGATTTATGTGTTTATAAGTTGAGAGATTTCCATGGTCCTTGAACTTAATTTTTAGCCATGCCTTTAGTGAAGCTTTCAATGTTGCCTTGAACCATTGGAATTTTGACTGTTTTGGTTTGTGTTATTTAATGTGCTGCTGATGCCATGTTGGATACTTGGATCATAGCAAAGTATCAGCAATATAATGTTTTAGTTCTAGTTTTGCTTAATTGTAAGTAATGTTTCCTTTACAGCTTTACTTGAAAGGTCTGTGAAATCTATCTTCTATCAGGTGCATCTTACTCCATCACACTGACAATTCAGCATTTCTGCTAATAAAATCTTGGAAAATTATCATCTGTTTCCAATTTTCAATCTTCGTACACTTTTAAGTATTATTCTCATCATAGTAAAATAATTATTTATATATATGCTGACGAAAATAAGAATAGATTTCCACAAAAATATAATGCTTAAAAAGACTATACATTTTTTTTTTGAGAGTAAAAAGACTATACATTTTAGTACTCAAAAAAAAAAGACTATACATTTAAAGTAAAAGGAACAAATATGCACACTTTTTAAATTACTTTTGGTAATTGCTGATGCAATTAAAAATTTCCCATTAAAGAAGTTGAACAATGGGAAGGAAAGTGTGGATTCATTTGTGTGATTGGATTTCCCATTAAAGAAGTTGAACAATGAGATAAGAAATCCAATCACACAAAGTGTGGATTCAACTGTTTCTATGCCAGCTATAGTTGGGAGGCAACCATTTAACTCATTTGTGTGATTGGATTTCTTATCCTTGTCTAATTCTTCTTTGTTAACATCTGTATTAACCATTTTGAGGTTGCTTTGTGTCTTTTCATGTATACCTACCTACCTGAGTGTGTATTTATTTGGTGATATATGTTGATGTACAATAATATAGATAGTAGGAAATGGTGTTTCAAATGCAGACAATTCTTTCAAAGTTTCAGACTTCAGAGTGCAAAATATGTACCCTTTTAGTAATCCATGTGACCATGTCTGTTGTTCCTAAAGATTGTACCAAACTTGTGCCACTCTGCATTTTTCATATTTCTTTGTGGGAAGCATCAATTTTTTCCTCGGTCGTTGCCACATTTGGTCATACTTTTTAAATTGTTATAAAAGGTAAAATTTTATGATTATGAGATCTTTTTACAAACTAGTAAATGTTATTGTAGCATTATTGGGTTTGTGTTGGATTTGGGACCTAAAAAATCATCATTGGGTTTGTAGGTACTATCTTATGTTCGGCTCGTTCAAGATTAAGTTATCCTCATTCTTATAATTTACTTTCTTTTAAAGTAACCTGACATAAGTCATGTCATTATTTATTAATTAAACTTTTTTAAAGCATGACGTGACTTGCAATCCATGCAAGATTTAATCTGTGCTCATGCAATCTTCTCTCACTTTCAAAATATCATATCACAAAATTTACAATTATCTACTATTTACTCTCCCTCTATGCAATTCTCTCTCCTCTTTCAAAAATAGTCCTACTATCACATTAACTTATAAAATACTATCTTTTATTATTATTAATAATATATATATATATATATATATATATATATATATATATATAATACCCTCTCTCTCCTCTTTGCAAGGCGGAATATTACGAAGTAAGTTTGTAAGAGAGGTACATAGTATTATTACTCATACTAGTGTTTTACCCGTGCGATGCACGAATAAAATTATGTTATTATGAATTTAAATAAAAAATTTAAAAATATATAAATATTTTAAAATGTACAATATAATAATATAGTTGTAACTCTATATATTTGGTATCTATTTTCATAGCATATAAAATTTAAATTTAAATTTTGTATAATTAATAGAGTCTCTAATTAATTATGTACACATTTAGATAAATTTATAGAAAAAATTGACATAATTAATTTCATTTATTCCTAAGTGTATTTCATATATATTATAATTCTAACACTATGAATAATAACTAAGAAAATTATATTAAAAAAAATGTAAATTTTAATTTTTGTATTAGTAAATTTAAATTCTAATTGGATGCATTTCCTTAATGATTCTATAATACGTCGTATATGCAAACAATATCTATTAATATGTATATAGGCAAAATCTATAATATAATTTCCGTAATTATAATATATATTGATGGATTTATAATTAAAATAATCACATTTAAAAATTAACAAAATTAGCACTTTAATTTTGTATGATTAATATAATGCATAAATATAAGTATGTATTTTAAAAATTTTCTAAATAGTTATGAACACATGTTTTTTTAATTTTATAATTCTATTTTCTTAAGTATATTTCATATTTTATTACGTATAATTAAAGAAATTGATTTAAAAATTAAAAGAATTTAATTTTTAAATTTGTATGGATTAATATAGTCCCTAACTATATTACGCATTTAGGCATATTTTTAAATTTTTACTTAAGAGTATGAGTTTAGAATTAAATATAGAATTAAAAATATATATCTAAATTTGAATCAAATGAAATTATTTCACTTTTAATTTTTTAATTGAAATTCAAAACAAATAAAAAATAAAATTAAAAATATCTGTAATATTAAAATATTAAATTAAATATATTATTTCAATTATATGTAAAAAATGTTAAATTTGATAGAATTGTATATATCAATTTTTTTTTATGAAAAGTGTATATACCAAATTTAATATGTAATAATTAAGGTGATTAGTGTTAATTAAGTTTTTTTTTGAATATAGTGTTTTTTTTTTTTTTGACAAATTTTGAATATAGTGTTAATTAAGTTGATTAGGGTGTAGTATTTATTGACCTGAACGTTATAATCCTGAAAAGGTATATCTTTAAATTCATATAAAAAAATTTAGGAATTATCAATTAATACAAAAAATGTTATATTGTCCAATCCCTGAAAAGGTATATTTTTTAATTCATACAAAAATTTATAGGAATTATCAATTAATACCAAAAATGTTATATTCTCCAAATATTTGATATTACAAAAATGTCATTGAATTTGGGCAGGAAAAATATTTATTATTTAAATATTTAATATAAAAATATTATTCGTGCTTTGGTGGTCCTTTCTTGTTCCAAAGCCTGTATTTTGCTATGGATACACACTGCTTAAGCATCCTCTTTAATTTGTTCTACTCGAAATAAGAAAAGTTTCTTCACTTTTGTCCTCAGGCAATGTGATGCATTTATGTTTTTACTTCTGCTACTCTCATATGTGCCCGAATCTTCTCATTCTTTTCTAACTGTAGACAAACCCACTACTTATACTGTAGAAATAATTGCACTCATAACTATTTATCTAAATAATATACTACTTGCCTTTGAAAGAGTTAAAATTTGCATGGCAGCTAAAAATGAATCTTACATTCAAAGTTTGGTCGAATTCCACAGTTGATTCAATTTTTTGATAACTTTAATGTATCTACATTTTTCTTTTCTCAGTTTAATCTTTTTTCTTTTTCAATGTAGTATTGAAATGAGGGAGCAGCTGATCCACATGAGCATCCCAAACTGTACAATGTAGTTGATTCTCACTAGAGAAGAAAAAACAAATTATAAAAAAAAAAATAGTGCACATAACTTAACATAAACTGCATGAATAAAGAAATAGGAGTACATTGCATCTTCTAGGACAAAGTCAATGAGCCTAACCATCCGCCCACCAATATTCCTCTGTATATCTCTACCACTCTGCCAATGATATCTACAATAGCAAATCTCATCTAGAATAACAACACATTGCCTTTAGATAGTAAAACTCTAAGATGATAAGCCATTGTCCAAAGCAATTTTCAAGCTTTGCCATCGTCAGTTGAAGTAGCAAACAATAAATCTCAACTATAATGGGCAATGTCGGAAAGAAACAATGGGCAATGCCCCCAAGTTCCAGCACAAGCCACAACTCCATGACACCATACAGAGCCTAACAAATCCATAAGGAAACAGCAAACGAAAGACAAAACCCATTGGCAGAACTCAGCCACGCCGGACCATCTTGAACTTGCAAAATCACCCACCAGTCAACCGTTCAAATAAACAACACCAACTCAAACGCCATAGTCAACCAAACTCATTAAAATCAAAAGGTTCCCAAAAATCCATGGTTGAAGCGTGAAAAAAATAAAAGTAAGTATAGCAGAATGTAATGTCGGAAAATCTCACCACCAATAGCGCCGACGGGATCCTCCAAACCAACCGCTCACAACTCCATGAAATAATAACCTTAGTTGGGTTGTGAAGATGATGGGTTGTGTATGGACATATAGAGTGTATTTATACACAATGGATGAGATCAAGAAAGGTAAAAGCTTTCAAATTTTAATTAATATAAAAAACGTTATAATCCCAAAAAAGGTATATCTTTGATTTCAGACAAAAATTTATTGGAATATTTCATATTCTTTCCTTGTTTATCATTTTTTTTTATCATACAATGACGAAGTATTACGCGGAAATATCTGACTGAGTGTAATTAATTTTAATTCTCAATGACATTTTTATTTACTATTTTATCATATTATGAAAATATATATGGTTAGTCAATAAAATCAATGATTTTTATTAAAATAATTATGAGTTTGGTTTTACAAAAATGCCCTCCAATTTTGGGGGGAAAACTCTGGGAAAACTCTTGCTAGGCACTTTTGTTATTATATATATATAGATATTGATTATATTAGCTAAGTGAGAAGAGGGAATTATATTCCCATGAATATTGCTCCAAATATGATGTGACAGACATTTAATATTCTTAAAGAATAATATATGAAGGGAATCCAACATTAGAATATAGTATTCAAGAGTCTATATTACCTTAGTAACATGGAATAACTTAAACCAAACACCCAAAAAAAAAAAAAAACACCCAAAAAGTTTTATTTTTATTTTTTGAAAACGAAAAACCAAAAAGCTTTATTTGATTCTTTATTAACTGTTTGATTAAAATAATTTTAATTTTAATTTTTTTTTTTTTTACATATTGTGCATGATTGCATGCCACAAGACTACAAACTTATGGACTGTTAAAAATCAGGGTTAATCCACAAGGGTTCATCAAATTTCCCTTTCAACTTTTCACCGCTCTTGCCCAAGGAGAGGCGAGCCAAGTCCAACTCAGCTTTGGGGTGCCACGCTGGCGTGCCATTCTCATACCCATTCCACGTCAGCCTCTGCAGTCCCGTCCCGTCTAACCTCATCATGTATAGATCACCGTAGGGCTGAAACTGATTGGGTAGCGACACCGGCTCCGCCGTCACGCCGCCCAAGTTCGCCGTGAACAGCAACCACTCACTGTCCGAACTGAAACACACATGATTCAGTCTCTCTCTGTTCACCTCCTCCGATCCTTCCGCCCCTGCCACGTGGATTCTACGCAGACCTGTTCCGTCCGGACGAATCACGTAGATGCTAAAACACTCGGCGTTGCCTGGATTGTGTCTGTTGGAGGAGAATGCGATCAATTTTCCGTCCGGTGACCAGCTAGGCATGGTATCAATCCAAGCTCCATCTGTTAACTGCCGGATTCCGCCGTCTAATTCGCCGTTGAGAGAATCGATTATGTAGAGATTCTTGTGGCCGGACCGGCCAGAGCGAAAGACGATGTGTTTTCCGTCAGGCGAGCAAGACGGAAATGCGTTATTGCCGGTGGCTTCTTTCGTCAAAACCTTGATTTCCACGGGGATTTCGTCTGAATGATCATCGTAGTCAGTCAATTTTGAAGGATCGAAAGTGAGACGAGCGATCTGCACTGTGGCTTTTACAGACTCGAATATAGGCCCTATTGAAGTGAAAATTACGCCGTTCTCCGTGGGGCTCCAGGCGTTGCCAAACGCCGTCCGGTCTTTTATCAGCGTCCATCCTCTAGATCCATCTGACTTGATAATTTTGAGGCGTGAATCGGAATCGAAGCCGGGATTAAACGCAATAAAATCTCCAGAGGGAGAGAAGGAAGGGAATGAGCCGTTCAATCTGAGCATCCGAAGAGCGTTTACTGGAGACCTCACAGGGTCCAAATGAGGAATTATGTCCTCCTGTAACGATTCTCCCCTGAATCGATGGTAACTGAGCACAGTGGATCCCGGAGAGAGAAACGGGTTGTAATGGTGAGTATTAGGGTTGAGTAATTCAGTGACCGGATAAAACTTTTGGGATTCAACGTCAAAAATCTCAATATGCCGGTAATTATTGCCTCGCCGCCTAGTAGCGGTCGCGATTCTACTACAATTGTGCATTGCTGCAGGGGTGAAGCAGTGCACGCCGGGAGGAGTGACTCGAATAGGGGAAATTTCACACGGATTTGCAGAATCTCCAGAAAATGTAAAATTTTCCGGCAGATCAATCCGGAAAATGCTCCACCACCCGTCGTCGGCTTGGCGGTGGAAGTAGATAGTGGAATCGCCGGACCAAGTAGGCCAACCACCGTGTTGGCAGAGAAGAGTTCGGCTAGCGGGATCGGATTCCCGGAACACGACGATATCCGTTTGGAGATCGCGGAACTCACCTGCCCAGGGACGAGACCCGTAAGATGCAACGGCGATGAATTCGCCGGACTGAGAAACGGAGGGGCTAAAATCAACTGCACCGTACGGCGTCAACCGCGTGATTTTATTTAAACCTAGATGGGTGGAGTAAAGAGCAGACCAGCTCTTGAACACTCCCTTGGGCGGCTCATGAGCAGAAATATAAATCAGCCGTTCATCTCTGACGATCGGACGGTCATGAAAGAGGGCTTCAGAGGGGGAGAGTAACTGCTGCGGTTTTCCGGCGGCGGCGGAGCGATTCTCTTGCAAGTAAATCCGAGGCGAGCCGGATCTCTCGGAGACAAAGACAAAGGTGTCTCCTTCATCGAGAAAGTGGCCGTTGAAGTTAATGGAGACGCCGTCGGTGAGGCGGTGCTCGGAGGCGGGGCGGTCCTGTTCCAAACTTGACGGAAGTTGAACGGAGAAGATATCGAAGCCGTAGTGAGATCTGCCGACGGTGGAGAACACAATTGTTCCGTGAGGATCCATTATCTGTGGTTTAGAGATGCGAAGAGAAGAGAGGATTTGGGTACATAAAGGAAAGAAACGGTGAGAGATTGCGTATGGCATGACATCGTCGTCGCCTCTGCTATGCTTTTCTACAATCTCCGGTAAAGGGACACGTCAAAAGCATATCTGTTGGCAAATGCAATTTCTAAGTTTGCTACTGATGCATATAATATTGATTAATAGTATGCACTAGTCAAAGTAGTCATCCAAATTATGTCTTTTTCCCTTTTATAATACTCCGTAATAAGTTAAGTCTTTTTCACGAGTAAATTAGGGAATTAATAATTGTTCTTGGGAGACAAGTTATAGACTGATTGTTATACGGTATGACTTTTTTTTTTTCCCCAAAATGTTGTCTCAACCTCAAGGGTTCCCACGTCTCGATCAGAAAAAATATCTCCAAGAATGTAAATCATGGTAACTCAACAGACTGGACCTTTGTTTACTGTGCGCAAGGTATTAAAGATGAGAGAAATTCAAAATTATTATCTAAAGATGTACATTATGACCCTGTTTGATAAATGGCTGTTACTTGATGTTATTAGCTGATTAGGTTAGAAGGTATAATAATTGATAATATTGGCTATTACTTGATACTATTAGTTGATTAGGTTAGAAGGTATAATAATTGATAATATTAGCTAATTGTAGAAAAGTGTTTGGTAAATTAGATGATATATGTTTGGTATAATTTCTTTTATTAAAAGGTTAATTGAAAAGGTTGCTTTGATTAGTCTTTTGAAATTTAATATTCTGGAGTTACAAAAAGCTTATTAACCAAACACTTATATTGATTTTTTTAACTCAGTCAAACAACTAATAATGGTCAAATAGGTCAAAATTGACTAATAGGCTAATTATTTACCAAACATGGCTTATGTAAACTCCGCCTTGTAATTCTAACCAGCAAAGAATCATAAAGAGACAAATCAACTTATGTTATCCTCACCGGCTAAAACTAATTAAGAAGGTAGCTACGTGTTAACATTCTAACCAACTTAGTAGATGTGTCACTAAATGTACCATGTGACTTTAAATCTCAAATGAAGACATAAAGTAAATAGTGTGTATTTCTTAATCCATGAGAAGACCAATGACTTTTTTTTCATAAACTACTTTCTCAAAGTACTAGTGTGTATTTCTTAATCCATGAGAAGACCAATGACTTTTTTTTCATAAACTACTTTCTCAAAGTACTGAAGTACAAAGAGTCAACATCGCCCCACTGAGGGGCGAACTTGCCCCCTCCAACATGGGGTGCAATCGAATGCCACTACCGAATGCCACTAGACCACAAGGTTATTGGCACCAATGACTTATATAGTCATAACTCATATGCCATCATTATAGACTACAGACTACGTAATGAAAAATGTTACTTTCATTCCAAACTTGATATCACCGCTTAATAGTCATAATAACTTGCACAACAATTATATACATGTCTTGATAAAAAATAATGTTACATTCTCCTACTTGAGGATGTAGTGAAATAGTTAAAAAGAATTTTAGCAATTTCTTAAAAAGTTCCTTTTGTATTATTTCAATGCATGTGCATTGAGTAAATAGTAAAAATGGCCATGCGACACATTTCTAAATTTATCCATCACAAATCAACCACCAGTAACAAAATCTAGACATTAGTAAAGTTAAAAAATTATTATAATTATTATTTTTTTTAAAAAGAACACTAATTTAAATGGTATCCTCAAGCCATTCTGACGGATGAACCTCTGCAGTTATTCCTGAAGAATTGCATGCCGCACCAATCCATTTACTATGCCCATAAACGCATGCATAAGGCATACCCAATTTATAGGAATCGTGATTTTTTAGAAATACATTTTATTCTTAAAATTACACTTTATTTGATGTATAAGTATTGTATTAACTCTCTGTTAGTTGATTGCAAATCCTTTATTATCGTGTGATGACGGGCACACATTCACATTATCATTATATGTGTGTGTAACAATTATTTAGTGTTGCTACCTTTAGATTTTAGTGCCTCTTATTAAAAATGAAAAGAGTCAAGGACGGAGCTACAGTGGAAGCAACTGTATATAATAGATGTTTTCGATATGAATATATGAAAACATATATAATAGTTAATGGATTAGTTGGATGAACTAACAATGTGTGTATCACTTTATGAAAGGTTGCGGCGGGTTTAATTCCCATAGATAACATAGTTTTTTTTATGACTTTTTTTAGTGTGTGTGTGTGTGTATATATATATATATATATATATATATATATATATATATATATGTATGTATATATATATGTATGTATATATATAGGGTAGGGTTCCAGTGAGACCACTTGCTTAGGTAAGATCGTGAGATCACATCTTGTGCATCCATGTAATACTTTTAATGGTCTAGATTGATTGACACACACACACTTAATTTGTTCGCACACATTTAATCACCATTCACACACACTTCAACTTGGAATCTTAACCAATCTAGACCATTAAAAAATTTTGAGATCAAATCTTGTACATCAATCACCGTTCGCACACATTTGACAAACCTAGCTGAAAAGTAGTTGAAAGCTTAAAAACTAGAAGTTAGAAGCTGAAATCTGAATAACTATTATGCTTAAAAGTGTTTGGTAAAATTAGCTTTTTGATAAGCTGATAAATGTAAAAAAAAAAATTAAAAATTACATCTTCATAAAATTTAAATAGGTTTGTTTACATATTAAAATATAAAATAATGAAATCAATATCTATACTATACTAATAAGAGCCAAAGAGAGTTAGGCCTAAAATGGATAGAAAAAATGGCGGTCAAATTATTTAATCAAATAGATGGTTCATATTGTTTAGATTTATATTTTTCCTTGAGATTTCCTAATTTATCCTTAATTATATGATTATCCGTTAAGTTTTCCGTTAAATATTCTCTTCTCCGTTAATATTCCGTTAACTTTTAACTTATCCATTAATTTCTATAAGAAAGGTCTTAGGTTCGAACCTCATCCCAATCAAATTTGGCATAATTAAGTTCCTCACTCTATTTTACTTTTATTAAATTAAATAAATTAGTAGCTACAACAAAAAATGATAGATATGTATTTCTTTAATTTAGAATTATGTGTCTACAATACCTTTATTTGAAAAAATTATTCATTATCAAAAAATTAAATTAAATGAGAAAATAATTTCATTAGTTATATTGTCTTTATTTTCTTTCATCCAAAGATTCTTTACATTCAAATTTATGAATTAATATTCATTACATTGTCCATTATGCTTTATCTGGGTTGCCGGGGTGCCTCTTGGAAGGAATGACGGGGTCCTGCTTGGAAGAGGAGATATAGTCTGCCGCGTGAGCTCCTTGTCGGTGATTATGGTTGGCTCCTGTGTAATAAGTTTGGATTATTTCACCACTGTCTATCAGATAGATAATTTTCTTTTTGGCTCCGCAGCCTTGGTAATGGCATCTAAAATATCTCTTCCTCCGATTTGTCCCTCTAATCCGTCTATTAATGCGTCTATCCATACGTAGGGAGCCAGAGGCCGGGGTCCTACTTGGAAGGGGATATAGGTCTGCCGCGAGCTCCTAGTGGGTGATTATGGTTGGTTTCTGTGTAAAAAGTTTTAGAGTATTTCACCACTGTCTATCCGATAGACAATTTACTTTTTGGCTCCGCAGCCTTGGTAATGGCATCTAAAATAGCTCTTCCTCCGGTTTGTCCATCTAATGCGTCTATCACCGTATCTTGTCCATACGTAGGGAGTCAGAGGTTGGGGTGCTGCCTGGAAGGAAGGCCGAGGTGTTGCCTGGAAGGGATGCTGGGGTGCTGCCTGGAAGGGAAGCCGGGGTTCTGCCTGGAAGGGATGCCGGAGCCCTGCCTAGATAGGGCCAGTCCAAGCATTTTATAGGCTTAGGGCAAAATTTTTTTTTAAAAGCCCTATTTCAAGTAATCGTTTTTGAACCTTTGTTGTTTTTTTTTTTTTTTTTCATATTAGAATATTTATCATAAACTTGATCCACACAGCAGATCAGAGCTAGAATTAAAACATATAACAACTAGGATCAGAGCCTGGAACGGAGGCCCTGCCTGGAACGGAGCCGGAGGACCTGCCGGAGCCGGAGGCCCTGCCTGGAACGGAGCTGGAGGCCCTGCCTGAAACGGAGCCGGAGGACCTGCCTGGAACGCCTGGAACGGAGCCGGAGGCCCTGCCTGGAACGCCTGGAACGGAGCCTGCCTGGAACGCTTGGAACGGAGCCGGAGGACCTGCTTGGAACGGAGCCGGAGGACCTGCCTGGAACGTCTGGAACGGAGCCGGAGGTCCTGCCTGGAACGGTTGGAACGGAGTCGGAGGCCCTGCCTGGAACGGAGCCGGAGGCCTTGCCTGGAACGGAGCCGGAGGCCCTGTCTGGAATGCTTGGAACGGAGGCCCTGCCTGGAACGCCTGGAACGGAGTTGAAGGCCTTGCCTGGAACGGAGCCGGAGGCCCTGCCTGGAACGCCTGGAACGGAGGCCTGGAACGCCTGGAACGGAGCCGCAGGCCCCACCTGGAACGCCTGCCGGAGGCCCTGCCTGCAACGGAAGCCCTGGGCTAAATTTAAAAAAATAATAATAATAATAATAAAACCCTATTTTAAGTAATCGTTTTTGAACCTTAGATTTTTTTTTTCATATTAGAATATTTATCATAACCTTGATCTACGCAGTAGATTAGAGCATATCAGAGCTAGAATTAGAACATATCAGAGCTAGGATCAGAGCATATCAAAGTAGTAGTTAGTTGTGATTCTATTAATTGCACTTCGAGATAAATATTTTTGAAGCATTACATAAAATAAATTTAAATTTTTTTTACAAGAAAGGAACAAAAGAACCTAAATTTTTTTAAAAAATTTCCTCAATAATCTATAAGTTCAGTTGTAACACAAATTTCAACAGCCCTTCTTCCCTTTTTAAGTTTTTAAGTGTTTTTTTCAGAGGCATAAAAGATCTGTCTACAAGAGGAGAGATTTGCATGTGTCGTGGTCATAGGGGAACCATTACGAGATTTCATTTAGTTGGCCATATATTTTTACCTGTTTGTAGATAACTATTCAAATCCATTACCACTTTGACATGCTATTTGGAAGATGACACAACTACTATCTAATATCCATTTTCTACTCTATGATAGAATTTTATATTTGACCGTCCTGCTTTATTTATGCTGTCACGGTGCCTCCTGCAAGTGAGGCCGAAGTCCTACTTAGAAGGGAATATAGTCTGCTGCGCGAGCTCCTAGTGTTTGATTATGGTTGGATCCTGTGTAATAAGTTTGGAGTATTTCACCACTGTCTATCCGATAGACAATTTTCTTTTTTGCTCCGCAACCTTTGTAATGGCATCTAAAATATCACTTCCTCCAGTTTGTCCTCTAATGCGTACCGTATCTTTTTCATACGTAGGGAGCCAGGGGCCGGGGTGTTGCCTGAAAGGGAGGCCGGGTCCTGCTTAGAAGGAGAGCTCCAGGTCGGTGATTATGCTTGGCTCCTGTGTAAAAAGTTTGGAGTATTTCACCATTGTCTATCCGATAGACAATTTGCTTTTTGGCTCCGCATCTTTGGTAATAGTATCTATAATATCTCATCCTCTGGTTTGTCTTTCCAAAGCATCTATTACCGTATCTTGTCCATAGGGAGCCAGAGGCCGAGAAGCTGCCTAGATAGGGTCGGTCCAAACATTTTATAGGCCCGGAGTGAAATTAAAAAAAAAATAGAAAAAAACCTATTTCAAGTAATCGTTTTTGAACCCTTGTTGTGGTTTTTTTTTTTTTTTTTTTTATAATCTACTATACTAATAAGAGCCAAAGAGAGCTAGGCCTATATATATATATATACACTAATATGAGCCAAAGAGAGTTAGGCCTAAAATGGGTAGAAAAATGGCAGTCAAATTATTTAATCAAATAGATGGTTCTGATGAATTATTTAATCAAATAGATGGTTAAGATAATTCAGATTAATATTATTAATAGAGATTACCTAATTTAACATTACTTTTATGATTATCCGTTAAGTTTTCCGTTAAATATTCTCTTCTCCGTTAATATTCTGTTAACTTTTAACTTACCCATTAATTTCTATAAGAAAGGTCTTAGGTTCGAACCTCATCTCAATCAAATTTGACATAATTAAGTTTCTCACTCTATTTTACTCTTATTAATTTCAATAAATTAGTAGTTACAACAAAAAATGATACATATGTATTTCTTTAATTTAGAATTATGTGTCTACAATACCTTTATTTGAAAAAATTATTCATTATCAAAAAATTAAATTAAATAAGATAAACAATTTCATTAGTTATATTGTCTTTATTTTCTCTAATGCAAAGATTCTTTACATTCAAATTTATCAATTGATATTCATTACATTGTTCATTATATTACTTTTACAATATCTTGTAATTAAATATCAAAGTTATAGTACAAAATAATGTTATATATTTATTTACCAAGTATTTTATTAATACTATGAAAAAAAAAATTAAAATAATTTGAAGCTAATTATATTAACTACTTGGAGATTGGTTGACAAAGAGAGTACTCAAATAATAATCCAACAAATTGAAGCGGAATCACACTCTATTTTACTCTTATTGAATTAAATAAATTAGTAGTTACACCAAAAAATGACACATATGTATTTCTTTAATACCATGAAAAAAAATAAAAAAGAATAGTTTGAAACCAATCATATTAACTACTTGGGGGATTTGTTGGCAATGAAAGTACTCAAATAACCTATTACCCAGCAAATTGAAGCGAGAAACTACCTTTTAATATCTTTGGAATACATAATATTTTAAGTTTTCAAATTTTTATTAAGTAATTTAATTTTTTTTCTTAAACTAGGGATTTCTTTATCCACAATAACTCATTCAACAATAATGGTTGAACCAAATGAACCCCAAGCAGAACACCTAAAGGAAAGTCCATAGCTCATATATCATAATCTCATTGCATGACGTTGTCATCTATGCTACCAACAATATCTGAATTGCAAATAACACACCACCAACAAAAAGGAAGAGAACAAAATAGTAAAGATGAAGACAATGACAATGTTACTCAAAAGAGAATTAAGAACACTTAGAAAATTTCAAATTAAAAGTAGTATTTATTTACACTATTATTTTTAGACCAAATATTTAGATTATCGATTTTACATGGTTGCAAACATTTATTTTAGTAATAATTATAATGAATTTTCTATATTATCTTGGATTCATATACTTTGAGTTAGATATTTAAATAAAAAAACTCGACATTCAATTACACATGTATAAACTTCTCTTATATAATCTTGCATTGATATACTTTCAAATATTTATTTAAATATAAACATTAGGTATTAACCCATTCGCGCAATGCGCGTATAAAACTAGTATTTTAATAATAGCTAAAGACTTTGTGGTCAAGCGACACTCGGTGTACCCTCCCATTCGAAAGGGAGTGGGTTCGAACCCCATTGGAGGCATCTGTTTACCATTGGGTGTTACCCAGCTCTTCTTAGTCGTAATTTATTATAGTTGATTAAATTCACTTGTAAAAACACAAGATTATAATTGACAAAAATATTATATTGCTGCAAATGCATGCATGAACATAGCTTACAACTTGTAATTTTTCATGGTTTATGCTAATTATAAATATACTTTATTTATTCATTGATATTAATTAACATTTTTATGGTTTTAAAAAGAGTCTTCATGGTTGGAAAACCAATTGATGGGTCCAACATCCGTGCCTGCAGCCGGAGGGACTTCCTCAATTACTTTGTTTTGGCCTTTGGGGTAAAAAATTCCGGTGCGATTGTCCGGGATCCACCACGTTTCCTCCTTCTTTTTGCTCTTTGCTTCTTCTCCGTTCAATTTCACGGTTTCATTCATCATCTCCGGCGAACCACTTTTCCTGTGGTAGCTGGCTTTCCTCACCATTGGCCTGTAAATAACAAATATAAGCATCCAATCGTCGATCATTTTATTAGTGGTGGCAAAATCTCACTTTAGATATTGTTTCATTAAAAAAATGTTACTCAAATTATTGTTTATTATATCATTTATGAACATTCTTTCAATAAGAAGAGGATATTAAGATTATAAAATATTGAATTGCCCTAGTAATTAATATTAATGTAATGAAAATTGCAAAAAGACAACCAAATGGAACAATACCATTCTAAATGAGTGGTCACAAGATTTAATCACAATGGTAGGGGCATTGATTCTTCAGGCTAAAAAAGATTGAGAAAATATAAAACAAAAACTATATTATAAAGAATGTTTCAAAAAATATGGTCAAATTAAATGTGACAATGCTACAATAGTCGTAAAAATAAAAGTAAAATTACCACTTTTAGTATATCATGACATGGCCCAAGATCAGACTCGGTAATCCAACAATATATATCATTTTGTAACTTTAATTTTTTCCATGTAACTTATATTCCCCGTATATAATCAACACTGGCTGCTGGACTTCGCCTTTACCCTTTACCAGCCTCCGCCCAACTCAATCCACCGGTGACTTGCTCTCATACCATTTGTTGAGATTAAACCTTACCACTTAGGCCAAACACATTATCGGCCTCCACCATCACATTTTCGAGTGTTGAACTTGACCTTTACCCTTTATCAGCCTCCACCCAACAATCTCCCACTCACCAGGTGCTAGATTTGGCCTTTACCAACGACCGCTCAACACAATGGCATAGAAATGGCTACAAGATTATCTTACTCTTTTTTTTTTCTTTTATCGATAACAAAGATGCTTTTGCTTTTTAGTATGTATACTACTACGTCTCGAATTCAATCTCCATTCTTTTGATTATAAGAAGAAAAAATAGATATATAGAGTAATAATTGGCATTTTGGATTTTTTTTTAAAAAAAATGCATGATTGCAAACATAGAAATCTTACTTGAAATGGGAAAAATTCATGGAGTGTGCACCTCTGCTGGCTGCAGCCGCCATTTGTTGAATTGGTAATTAAAGCCAAATATTGTACAGCGAATAGCGAGTAATATGCAGCCTACAACTTGTTGCCTTTTTATAGTCATGGAAGATCCAAATATAGTTAGTATTGGATAATTTAGTTTTCCAAGATGATGGGTAATTAAGGATGTCACCGTCTGTTTCAAGGCCTGTATAGGACCACAACTAACTCCACCATAACTTGTGTAACAAATTAAAGTTGCAGGGAATGGAACTCCAGTTCCATCAGTGCAGACAAAATGCCCATTCCCATGCTGCCATCATGGACTTATTGCATTGTGGGTTTGTGGAGGATAGTTTTGGCCTCCTATATTAACCAAGCTTAATAGACATACAGGATTATATATTCTTCTGAGATACCTATTTTTTAGTATCTTCAAGGACAAATGATCTTCAAGAGGCCTGGGAAAAGTGGCATAAGCCAAGCCAAGTTACAATTCAACATGTATAATATGAAGACCATCTCAAGGTAGATGGCGATAGTGCTTCATTCCTATTTGGCACTTGGCACTAGAAGTTTAGATTTGAGAGTGAATGAGTGAATCCCTGTCAAGAGTGGGAGGACGATATGAGGTGCATGATAACGTAATTTGGATCAAATTCTTGTATTGGCAAGCTGGTTTTGGCAAATTTTACTGAAAAGAAATGATACCTGTAATCCGTTCCGTCTAATTAATTATATTTGTATTACGTATTTAGTTTCATTTTATATACATTATAATTCCATTATATTTCAACACAACTAAAGTATCATTTTGTTTCAACTACAATTTCATTTGACATTATTATACACTTAATATGTGAAATATGTTATTGAATTTTATTTTATACACACTGCAGTCTTATTACAACACCACTAAAGTATAATTCTAATTCAACTACGGTTTTATTGGACAATATACACTCAAATATGTGAAACTGTTATTCAATTTCATTTTATATACACTATAGTTTCATTACAACACAACTAAAGTATCATTTTGATATAACTACAGTTTCATTTGACAGCATACACTCATTTGTGAGACATGTTATTCAATTTCATTTTATACATATTGTAGTTTAATTTCAGCACAACTAGAGTATCATTTTAATTTTGTAGTTTCATTTGACATGTTATTTATTTTCATTTTAGATACAGTGATACACTGCAATTTTATTTTATTCTGAGAACATCATAAATGCATGATTTGTTAAGCATAATGGCCACCATTTATTTACTTTAAAAAACGGTGTCGTTTTTGGACCATGATTCCCCTCACGGTATAAGAATTGGTTGGTTTTCTCTTAGATTACTTTATTATTTAATTATGTAGTATTGGGTTTAAAGAAATAAAGTTTAATTAAAGAAGAGGTTGTCCAAACATGGTTTGAGGCCCAAAATCCATGATTTGGATACTACTTGACAAATTTGAAGGGTTTAGACCGACCACGTTCTTAATATGAAAAAACACATTGCATATATGTTACACGGTCGGTATCTAGGGATATCAATTGTACTCGTACTCGACGGGAAATCCAATTCTCCGTCCCTACGTGAACGGGGATGTCGGGGATGTGGACAAAAATAGGGGATTGAAAATAGGGATAAGAGCAATTTTGAATTCTCTACCCAGGACGGGGGCGAGGATGGGGAGTACTCTTGCCAGGTCGCCCGCCCCGTCCCCGATATTTTATATATATATATATATATTTGTGTGTGTGTGTGTGTAGTCACACAACACATAGATGTATTACTTTGTATATAATATATATAATTTTAAAAGCATTCTTGTCATTGTATGTCATGCTTATAAAATACATATTTAGATAACATGTTTAATTGTAAAATATTGAATACTACTTTAAGTTGAAGATGAATACATATGCGTTATTTATTTAAATGTTTTTTAATGTTTAATTTTTAATTTTTTATAACTTATAAACGGGCCGGGTGGAGATTCCCCTTTCCCCGAATAATCTCCGTGGGGATGGGGACGAGGAATGAGGAAGAAAGTCGGGGGCGGGGATGGGGCTTATGTCCCTTGCCCCCACTCCGCCCTATTGACATCCCTATGACAATATTGTGAGCATATCTCACTTATTAAAATAAAATAAAATTAGATTGAGATTATCCAAGACTTTATATGAAAGATAGGCGAAGTATCTATAATTTTTATATTTTGAGTTTCTAGCAGTTTAGATGATGCCAAGGTCAAACCATGGCATGATATTTCTACTCGTTTTAAAGTGTATGACACTAGCTCTTGATTGGCACATACAATATAATCAACATTTTTTATGTTTTCTTTGATAGGTATTGTCACTGTAAGCTTTTAGATGTCCTCTTAGTATTACAGTGTTTGCCTCAAATTGTGATACAAATATTTACCAAGAACCCAGCAACTATGTAAGGAGCACTTTAATATCTCATGAATCAAAAGAGAAGCGGCATACCAGAAACCCAAGAAAGAAGATCCACATAAAAATGATAGAGAAAGATATGTTTTAAGGCAAATTGGAAAGAAACAAAGTTTATATTAAACAAGTCAAAAGATCTAAAATTAATACGAAGTAGACTGCAGAAGTTTATAGACATATCAATAAAAATCAAAGTTCAATTATTTAAATAATAAATAAAAGCTGTAATCACCCCACAATTAGTGACTAGTCTATTACAATTAGGTGTAGCCCTTAGTGCGGGAGTACTAGATGACAACGAAAGGCTGACTAGGAGATTGAACTATATATATCCTTGAGTCATATTCTTATCCATGAAGTGCATTATATTCTCAGCGCCCATGAATGATCAGATGGAGATGAGATATCCATGGAATTGGAGGATAACGCGGACAAACTTGAGTGGAATCATCAATATAATTGCCCTCTTTCCCACACTTCTGGGCATCGTCTCATCCCCCACACATAATGAACAAATAATTTAAAATCTTGTGTATATGCTGATGCCATATATCATAATTGTTGTGATATTGTCCATTAATATATTTTGTTCTTCATATTTATTTATTGCTGATGAATTGATCAATTCTTTCAATCAATCACTAGTTTATAGTAATGAATTTACTTAGCACTCAAATTAGTCAAATATAATTTTAAAGAAAAAATCAATCTAAGTAACATTAAGAATGTGCAATCATTATACCGTAAATCACTAACATAAGATTTATTTTTAATATATTAAATATTTATTTTTAATACATTAAGGGCTCGTTTACTAACTGGAAATTTTCTCCAATTTTTTGAAAAACAGAAAACAGAAAAATGTTTACTAGCACAGTTTTCCATTTTGAAAACAGGAAATAATTTTCCAGTTTTCTAACACTGCTAAAAACTGTTTTCTAAATGGAAAACAGAATCAGCTATCATCTATTAGACTATATGTCACTATAATCACATCCTCACCATTATCTACTTACATATTTATTCATTACTATGATTACATTCATTATCATACCACATTCTCACCATTGAAATCTATACCACGTTTTATATTTTGATTGAACTCAATTGATTATTGGTTTAGATATTTTTTATTATGTTATATCCGATACAAGTTTGGTTAAGATATCGGATATCGGAATTTCACATATATTACTATATTAGAATTCAAAATAAAAAAAATTATATATTATATACATGTCATTCAAATGAATATATCCAAACATATTTTAAATATTAATATTATCTAAACTAAATTTTATGTTAACTTAATAGATTATTGGTTCGGATATATTTTTATTTATGTTATATATAAATATAAATTTGGTTCGGATATCAAATGTAACTTTTTTTTTTTACATATATTGGACTTAAAATTAAAATTATATTTATTCTATTTAAACCAAATATATTTTAAAATATTTTAAATATAAGGTCTAAAAATCACTCGAAATTAAACTTATTGTTAATTTTATAATGTTAATCTTAAAAAAATAAATTTGAAAAAATAAGTGTTAGTAAACAAGTTTTCTAAATACAAAATAGAGAATGGAAAACAGAGAATGAAAACTAAAAAATAAAAAAACAGAAAACAGTTTTCTGTTAGTAAACAGGCCCTAAATGTTCATCTTTTGAAAAATATTTAATATAATGAAGATTCATATTTAGATAGTACTTAAAAATGAACCTCTAATATATTAAAAATGAACATTTATCAGTAGAGTAGATTATGATTTACAATATAATTTGTCAAGAATGAGTGTTGAGGCCAACAACAGATTTGTATTGAATTCACGTTCAATTTGTCAATGAAAATTTTGATATTTTTCATTAATTACATTCCCTAGAGGTGCGAATTCAATCTAATTTGACCCGTCAATAGCAAATTTGACAAATTAGATGTGGATCAGATTATAGGTCTTTAATTTTAAAAAAATATAATTAAATTTCGTAATATATTTATCCAACTATTCAAGCATCCTACAAATAAAATGACAAACGTAACATCCCATTAAATAAAATAAAAAACATCCAATTCAATAATTCAAACAGTGCAATATATATAATTATATATATTAGTGAATTATATAGTAGATTTTGAAAAGTTAAATCTATATCTAATCCATCAGTTGATTCATATCTCATTCACTATTAATAAATGCAAAATGGATCAAAATGAATTTTAACAAAAATTTGACGAATTTATGAACAATTTGGGAGAACGTATATTATTACTTTATTCATTTTGATGAGGATGAAAGTTGTGGAATTATAATGTCTACTTATCCATTTAGGACACTACAACAGTGTCTAGTGGTACCAACCATTTGTCTCCACAATTCCCATTGTCCTCTCTCGTCTATAGTCCAATTCGGCATTACTCAATTATTCGTTTGTCCTCTACCAATATCCCATCCATAATCCATTTCCGCACTCCTCAATTATTTGTTTTTAGCTTTTTGCGGACCGACATCTGTGAATTTTAAATTCTGTAAACATAGTTGGTTTATAGCTAATTTTAACTTATTTATTTACTATTAGCTGTTTGAATTTGTTAAACAATAAATATGAGTACTTGATTACTTTGCTTTTTATAATAGCTTATTGCTTCAAAATGTTGAAATTTAAAGGTCATGTTTGGTAAATGGTGGTTAGCTGATAGCTATTAGCTGATTGGATTAGATGGTATAACTAGTTGATAACATTAATTTATTGTAGAAAAGTGTTTGGTAAATTAGCTCTTAGTCGATAGTTGTTTGGTATAATTTCTTTTCTCAAAAAGTTAATTGAAAAAGTTCTTTTGAGCACCTTTTTGAATTTTACCATTTTAGAGTTACAAAAAGTTGATTAACCAAACACATATATTGATTTTTTAATCAAGTCAAATAGTTAATAGTGGTCAAATAAGTCAAGATTGGCTGATATATAGGTTAACTATTTTACCAAACAGCGCGAAAAGGTTGCTCAAAAAACTTTTTCAATCAACTATTTTAGAAAGTCATTTTGCATGTAATCAGCTATTAATTAACAGCTAATTTACAAACACTTTTCTACAATCAGCTAATGCTATCAAGTGGTCAAACCAACTAACACTATCAGCTAACAACTATTTACCAAACTCTTATGTAAAAATAATGAGTTAATTTCACTTTTGGTTCTAGATTTATAGGCGACACTTCATTTTTAGTCCTTTTTTATAAAAACATCCTTATTTGGTCCTAATATTATTGTGACATGATATTTTTTGTCCTCTTTCAACAAAATCGTTGAAATGCCGTTAAATACAAGGATAATTAGATTTTTTTTTATACAAAGTAAGTTGACCCACTATATTTTTATGTTTATGTTTTTAAAAAAATCATAATTAAAGACTTAAATGCCTTTGTATTTAACGATATTTAAAATGTTCTGTTGATAGATGATAAAAAATGGTCACATCACAATAATACTAAGATAAAAAAAAATAAATGTTCTTATAAAAAAAAAGAAAAAAAAACACTAAAATAGAATGTCACCTATAAAAAAGACCAAAAACGAAATTAACTCTAAAAATAAACATTCAAATTACCCTCGAGGCATTCAATAATGTTAATTTAACTCTTATGATAATGATACGATTCAATCTAACAATTTTTTCTATATTTTTCCAATCAAAATTTCAATAATTTTGAAACAAATGGCATCCCAAGACCTGCCAAATATCTCTTGTATTGCAAGAGAAAAGACAAGCTAGGTGTCATCATGAATGCAGACAAGTTGCCAAATTTGATAGCCAAATCACTCACCTTTCAACATTTTAATTGATCTAACAACAGGTTTACAGCATCACCGGAGAATTCATAGTTTCATACTACATTTATAAAAATTCATGTAGATTTGTTCAAATGGAGCTTGAAATGAACATGAACTTATACAGTACACACCATATTTTAGACATGAATAGAGGCTGCCACTGCCAGTTTGCATCATTAGCCAATATCTTCCTTTGTAATCTTGCACTCAAAAGCTTGCTTCTTCTGTTGTTGGTCTTCTCAGGAAATACCGCAGGCTATTTTCAAGAACCTGAGAGGTGTCCAATGGTCACGTGATACATTTCTGTTAGGATCAATCGCTTACCACTACGCCAAAAGATATAACTAATAGTGAACGCGCAACTTTATTTCCTTATACCACCCGTGACCTGACTCTGATATCACTTGTTAGATCAAGCGCTTACGACTACATTTTCGAGAGCCAGGGTACTGGACTTGGCCCTTTACCGGCCTCCGCCCAACGATTTCTCTTTTCAAGGGCACGGGGGCAGTGTCTATAACATGCAAATGAAAGTTTGCATTCAAAACTAGGGTATTTTACCTGTTGAAGGGGCTTGATGAGAGCTTTGCCCTTGTAGCTGACATGAAATTTCGCCTTAGCGAGCAATCCCTGAGTTTCGAAAGAAAAGTTTAACATCTTCGTATATCATTCATAATACTTCAAACACATTGTAGTACAGTGTTTAAGGATTTATGGGACGACTGAGCTGTACCTCGGTGTCAAATTCTCCTGATTCAACATCAACGTTTATGTCAGCAATGGCCTTTACAAGATCAACTATTAATCCAGGTCTATCCACTGTCTCTACACAGAGTAAGCTGCAAAAAAACGCATATCAAGTTTACGACATCTATGTAGTCGCATAAGATTTGCAATTGCAGGATCAAGTCCAGGGCGATAGTCAATAAATCAAATTAGAATACAAAGTCACCTCCGTTCAGGACTGTCATTGTAGACATGAACATGGGTCGCTATGTCCACATCAACCTGAACATTTTGTAACACAATCATCAAAAGTTTTGGACTTCTCTGGCATAATTATCCTTTTATCTTTTGCTTAAAGGAATCGAGCCCCTTTCGTATAGACTACAGATATTGTATTAAATGATTCCCACAGACCAAATCTTATACACACTTCCCAGTTATGACACAATCAGATAAGGATATCCGAATAGAAATGGAGACAAAGCTACATGTTCTAATAAAATTAGGAACCTTCTTATGTGGTCGAAGAACACCAAAAGCTTCCCCCATAGCTAGCTGAGAACTCGACTCCTGATCCAGAAATTGATATATTAAAATGCATTGGATAACAGCCTAGCAAGTTTTACTTTTAAAAAACTACTATGGAAAATGATGAACTTGTTTCTTACCGGGTGGTACTCAAGCATATTGTTAATAATTGTCAAACGAATTGCCTCAAGCAACTCTGGATCCTCAATTTTCTTACCTGTAGAACTATAACAATACCACACCAACAATATAGTCAGAAATAAACAAAATGACAAGAAATTCAGAAACTATGCAATAAGTAAATTCAAGAAAAAATTGCAGGTAGAGATTGTGATCTCTAATATCCCGTACAGTATATTCTTAATCAGGTTATAAGTTGAGATGTTAAAAGCTAATTGATGAATATTATGAACTCAGAAAGTATTCTGTTTTGCAGATAAACAAGTTAAAAGAGGAATATTTAAGTTCCTTTGCAAGATTTAGTATTAGCTAGCCATATATGATATCAATTCTTTATTGTTTTGCCAATAATCATCCCTTTCTTTTAGGGTCTGGGTAGGAGGTTCAGTGGACATGTTGAAGCTTCTAATCCAGGGAATTAAAAACATGAGAAAGCACCTTCATTCTCAGCTGCAAGTTAAGAAAGACTATACTAAAGTGAGCATAATAACTGGACCGGCAAATTACAGAGAAAACCAAAATCAATTTACAGTATCGGCTTACGCTTTGGTAATGGCAAACTTGTTGTGCTTCCCGGATGAATCAAGATAAACATTTGCCTTGGCAACGTTCAGCCCAAGATTTTTCAGTGCATTCATCTGAGACATATCTGGGAAATTAAGATGCATTCTGCGAAAACTATTTAAAGAACGACTGCAGTTTATAAAATTCAATCGAGGCCAAATAGGAAACGATGACAACAATGCTGAGCCTTTGAATCGGGAGTGATAGAGGACAAACCGTATCAAGCAGTGCCCCAAGGCGATCCCCGAAGGTGACCTCAACTACAGTTGCATCTGGATCCGAATCCAGATCTAGTATCACTTTGGGAGTTGGTATTTCCGCAGTCTCAGAGAAACTCTTGTCCTGTTTCCCCAGTCAAGAGAAATAAGCTATAACCAAGAAAAGCCACGACAATCAGCAATTCAAGTTACCTCGACAGTAGCTGATGATGCTTTCGGAACGAGTGTACTTGCATTAAATCCTAACCTGTCCAAGGATAAAACTTAGGTCTTAATAACATTGAACACCAAGATACTAACCAACTAAAACTACTAAACCTTAACACCTATCCACTTTAGGAGGTCCAACCATTATGGAGTAAGCAAATGCTCACATTTCAAATTGAATCACTTGATCATAACATAACCCAGGGAAAGTAACCTCAGGGAGACCATGTTGCAGAGATCTTAACATGAACCAATTTCAACATTTTAGCCATTAGAAAGTGCATCTATCAGCTAAAAGTCAAATTTTTATTTGATGGAGAAATCAATAATTTGAAGTTACAACTGAAGAACTATGAACTCATCAGAGACACACATACACATAGCCATTAGAAACAAACACCATAACCGGATATACAGAGCCAATCAGCTTAATGAAAAAAAAAAAAAAAAAAAAGGTACCAACTTTAATTGCAAGAGCAATCGTCTCCAAAACCTAGAATACAAGTGACATAAGACTGTTTAAAAAGTTCCCCAAAGATTTCAAATTTCAAGAAAATAATAGCTGCATAAACAAAACCCACTTCAAAAACACGCATACACACACAGGGAGGCAAGAAATTTTACCTATTAGGAAGAATGCAGATTCTGCGAAATGGATCCATAGCAAAAGAGCACCTGAAAGCACCATGACTAGAAAATGGTTGCTTCTGAATTACTCTCACGCCACTGCAAAGCCCAGAAAAACGCCCACAAGAAGCCATAGCTATAGACATTCCTTAAGGAATAAGGATAACAATAAAAATAGTCTAAAAGAACTAGGGGCTTGAAGATATTTATGTCCTTGTTGGTATTAGAGGAAGGAGCTGAGGATATGGGTTTTGTGGGGACTAGAGAAGAACCATCTTGTTTCAAGCCAAGTACGCGTAGTACAAATTATGGTGGTTTTGCTTGTTGTAGTACTAGAATCCGCCATTCTTAAGAAGAACCCAGCATTTAAGATCTTTGAGGACTGAGGTGTGTGTTTAATGGCAAATTATTGTGTGAATCATGGTCCACACAGCTATGTGGACCATAATCAAATGTACATTTTTAATGTACTAAATATATATTTTTTTTATACTGAATGTACATTATTTTTATATTATAGTACACAAATAATGTACATTTCCTGAATATAATGTATATCATTATTTTTATATTGAATGTGCATTATTTAATAGTATGGTACACACAGAGGTTTAATGATCGGTGTTTAATGGTTTTTAGGTGATGATTTGATTGTTGTCGACTATTTACATAATCTATGGGCCATCCTTATTTTATTAGGAAAACTTCAATCGTTCTACGCTACTTTGTTTTGGTTAAAGTAGGAAATAAAAACACTTTGTAATATGGATTATGGACCACCCAATAGAAAAAGCATTGTTATAAAGTTAAATTACCTTTTCAACTTAAGTTTTTTAAAAAATAAAATTAATATATAAAAAAGATGGAGTATATCATTAAAAAATTCTAGTTAAGAAATTTTAAATGATACACATATTAATGTTTTATTTACCAACTTAATAAGAACCAATAAAGTTACATCTTTAACCTGAACTAAAAGTTATTGGTGTAATTGTTTATTGAAATGAATGGTCCATATTATTCTTATTTTAATATTTTTAATTATTTTTTCTACTTTACAATCTATTATATCATTTAATTTTCCTAAATACTATTGCATTCCTGTAAATTTTAGTAACGGAACATTTCGTTAATTATTTATTATTCTTATCTTAGTCATTGATTTTTATAATGAAAGTCGTAGGTTTGAACATCATCTCAATCAAAATTGACATAATTGTTAAACATATATTATGGATATGTTAGAGTATATTAAAAAAAGTACAATATAACAGCTAATTGATAAGGTTTTGTGTAGTGGTATTCTTCCTACTAGTACAAATCTCATTATAAAGAGGGTTGAGGTGAATCCTACATGCCCTATGTGTTTAGCTACCCATGAGGATGTTATGCACTTCCTTGTTAGGTGTGTTTTTGCACAATAAGTTTGGAATGTGTCGTCTCTTCCGGTTTCATGCATTGTTAGTGACTCATTTCCTAGTTGGTTTAGCAGCACATGGACTGCCTCACACAGGATGTGCGGATGAAAGTTGTTGGAGTGCTTATCACCTTTGGAAAGCTCAGAATGATGTCGTTTGGGAAGCAGTGTTGCCCCTGCCTAAAACAATTTGGAATATAGCGAATGTTGCTACTAATTCTTGGTCTCAATATATTCGTAAAAGCCCTGTGTTGTCGCACATCCCCATCTCCAGCAGTCTAAGCGTCACCCACGATTACGGCTGATAAATATGGCAACGGGGCGGGAGACAGCTAAGGGAGTCAGCCAATGGGAGTCAGTCGCGGGAGTCAGCCATGGGAGACAACCACGGGAGTCAGCCGCGGGAGTCAGCAATGACAGTGAAAAAAAAAACTCTTATTTGCAGATTGACTAAAGTGGAAGAAGATCATTAGAAAAAGATAAATATACTTTCCAGAGACTTCGTACCTGCAAAATCTCAATAAAGTGGGGGACTGGATGATGGATAATACACTAGGCCTAGAGTATTATCTATCCATCACGTACAAATAGGACCGGTCATGGCCATGTTTGGCTAGGGTGATCGCACAATGCCGCCATTTAAAAAAAATATTTTAAACATAATCTATTTTTTTTATACTTGATAATTATTATTATTATTATTATTATTATTATTATTATTATTATTATTATTATTGTATTCATTGATTGGTCTTAATTGTAATTGAAAATAAAATTTTTGAATGAATTGACATTGAAATTTTCATGTCACTGACCAGGGCTGAGGCACCCCGGGTTGACCGATTGTGCCTTTGGTGCCCCAGCGGTGTGGCCAGTCGCCTCGAGTGGCGGTTGGTCGCGCCACCACCCAAGACAACTGGGTGCGTATGAGGGCGTGGCGGGGCACGCCATACCCCTTGAGTACGCCTGTCGCGTCAGGACCCGTGCAAGTTGGTTTTCCGTGTTCTTCTTAGAGTTAGTGGAAGGGACACCCCTTTTGAGCCAATACTTTCCCAATAAAATGGGTCATCGGGGTTCCATGTATAATCATGTGATACTTTCTTCCTAACTTTCATGAAAAACATAATACTACCCCTACCTTTGGAGAACTTTTTTCACACTCCCTTGAAAAATGTTTTCTTCAAAACTAATACTCCATCTGTCCCATTTTACCTGTTTTACTTTCCTTTTTAATTTGTCCCAAAATGTTGTCCTCTTCCCAAAATTGAACATCACCATCATTATACTTTTCTTAAATTACCCTTATGACTTTTGCTTTCTTTATTGCTTTTATTTCCAAAAGTGAAAAAGTTGGGTGCATAATTGGAAAGCATATCACATTTACTTAAATTTCTTAATAAGCGTGCAAAAAGCAAATGAGACATCCAATTCGGGACGGAGAGAGTAATAAAAGTTTTTATTGAACAAAACAGAGGAAAATTCTATTTTCTTTAAATTTAAGGAAAATATGCTATTTGTAAAAGTTTTTCCATCCAACCAAACATGCTCTTAGAGATTAAATTTAATAATAACAAAAACTTTAATCAATTTTAAATTTAATAATAACAAGAAATAATAATCCAATGATCCGAAATTAATTAATCATATTAAATATGAAATGTGCTTGTAAAAGGCCCATTAAAGTATTTCACTTCTGGCCTAAATACGGAGATGGTCATTGAAAACCCGAAACTTTGCAAACTTGGTGTATTGAAGAAGAAAGAGGAGCAGAGATGGCGAAATCCTGCAAAGGTTTAGCTACGGAGCTCGTCAAATGCCTCAGCGAATCCGACTGCGTTAAGGTATTCTTCTATGTTCACTCAATATTTCCGACACTAGTATTTTTCGTTGAATCGTAATACGAATAGTTTGGCTTCACGTGTGTATAGGTTCAGAATCGGCCGTTCAGAGAATGCGCAAAGGAGAAGAGTCCATCGATTTCAAGCGAGTGCGTAGGGTTAAGGGAAACTTATTTCAACTGCAAAAGAGGACAGGTTTCTTATTTCATTTCCCTTTCAAATGCTTTAAGCTGAATCACTGTTCTTTTATGAATTCTTATTCTTCTATTATTATTAGTGTTGTTGTTGTTGGTTTAATAGTCCTCCAAATCCCCTGTAGCATGTTTAATTTGTGTATTTGAACCGTAATGGCTAATGAGCATGGTGAATCTACTTGTTCTCCATTTTGGAATACAAAAAGTATGAATGTGAAATAAATTCTTATGTAGGTAAATCAGCTTAGCTTATTTAGCTTATATTACCAGTGTGGAGTGGTGCTGCTAGTGCTAGCCAATTTGTGTTAACTTATTTGTCGGAAATGTCTTATTATCTGATTAATTGACATGTAATTATCAACTGACTCTGGACATGTGATTAATCAGTTTGAACAATATCTATCAGTGTGTTTTTTGTGGAAACTTTCTCATTTATTACTACAGAACATGTTGAGTATGCCTCTGCAAATTTGAAAGTAGCAGGGTTAAATATGCACTGGGCCTGCCTTCAATGACCCCATTTTAACTTGTATTTAGTAAACATCCTCTCTTTTTAACTTAGTGCCTTCAAAACACTGAGTTATTGAATGGGATATCACTCTTCTCACCAGCTATGCTCAAGTAGGTAAAGGGGATTCAGATCCTATTGTGGTATGTGCTTTAAAACTGTATTTCCTTTTGCAAAATGCCAAAATCTTTGATTATATCTGCATATTTAAATTTAAATTACTTGTGAAAGTTTTAAGCATTCACTTGAAAAGCCTGTAAAACTTAGAAAACGAAGTTTTAGTTCAGCATTGGTGAGATATGGTTTCCTATGGTTATGTGAATTTAATTGCACATAGATCTATAGAAATAGATTTCGTTTTTATTTTGGGGATACTGACTTTCAAAATGGTGTCCAAAGACACAAGCCATTTGATATATGCTGAGGAAGTCTTATTTTATTACTATTACATTACATATTTTAGATATTTAGAGACCACTAAATAGTTATTTAGAAATTACTAAATAGTTATTTAACTTATTACTCTTAGTTTTCGAATTAGTTTAGGTAGTTTAACTATTTGGAAACTACCAAATAATTAATCATTCTTAGTTTAAGAATCTTTGTAATCAAACCTATAAAAGGGAGTATTATAATGAAGGGAAACAAAAATTCAATCCCAAAAAGGGTCTAAGGGAGTTTTGGGTCTCAAGCAAACGAGTGTTTTCTTCTTTTCCTTTTCCAACTATTATTCTTTCTTCCTTTTTCCTTATGTTTTCTCGCCCATGGCGGGAGCACATAACATTAGTTCCGTTGCCGGTGTCATGGGCGTCACTCGGTCTAAGTTTGAAGCTCTCAAAGAATCAGTGAATGAGTTAAAACTCTTAGAAAAAGAGCTATGCAGATGTCACCTTGGAGAATTGGATGAATATCCCAATGACCTAAAGCAATGTATCACAAAATTCCTCAATAACCAAACACCAAAAATCAATATGCCTACTCCCTTAGGAATTTAGGAAACAGATGGCAATGGTACATCACTCAACGTGAATGCAAATGCTTCATTCAATTTCTTCTTTGCAGTCGCCATAGCCATGACAACCTCGGGCATAGCTGGGATCTCATCACCATCAACAATTCTCAATACAACAAGAATCGGTTGAGATGCCTTTATGCAATCTTCCACCCCAGTCCAGAATCGAGTAGAAAACACGGAGTCATATACCTTCTTTCCAGCTTGTGTGTTTGATAGTTTAGAAGCACTCCAATGGTCACTAAGAAAAAAGCTTTTTAAAGCTTTCTAGTGCTTGTACAAACTTTGCAAGGTAAGGAAGGCTGTAGCAAATCTAGTAACGCCAAGTCTCACAAGATCCTTACTACCTGTGAACTCCCTCATAGCATTTAGGATCCTTCCATGCCTATAAATGAAGGTAGTGATGCGCCTAGCACTTTCAATCTTTTGCTTGAACTCTACCAACTTGCCAATGTCTTCCAACATGAGGTCCAAGCAATGTGCCGCGCAGGGACTCCAAAAAAGTGTAGGCACTTGATAAACTTCATTGTCAATAGTCCGGAGGGGACCTTTTTCTTGGAGTCTGTTGATGCCAACATGTTGGCTAGGTTACTTGAGACCAAGATTAAAGAAATAGGCAAGGAAAATGTTGTTCAAGTTGTAACAGACAATGGTGCTAATTACAAGGCAACAGGTAGGTTGTTGGAAGAGAGGATACCTACACTGTTTTGGATTCCTTGCGCGGCACATTGCTTGGACCTCATGTTGGAAGACATTGGCAAGTTGGTAGAGTTCAAGCAAAAGATTGAAAGTGCTAGGCGCATCACTACCTTCATTTATAGGCATGGAAGGATCCTAAATGCTATGAGGGAGGTCATAGGTGGTAAGGATCTTGTGAGACATGGAGTTACTAGAGTTGCCATAGTCTTCCTTACCTTGCAAAGTTTGTACAAGCACCAGAAAACTTTTAAAAAGCTTGTTTGTTAGTGTCCATTGTAGTGCTTCTAAACTATCAAACACACAAGCAGGAAAGGAAGTATATGACTCAGCGTTTTCTACTCGATTCTAGATTGGGGTGGAAGATTGCATAAAGCCACCTCAACCGATTCTTGTTGCATTGAGAATCGTTGATGGTGATGAGATCTCAGCTATGCCTGAGGTTGCTATGGCTATGGTTCCTACAAAGAAGAAATTGAATGAAGCATTTCCAAGCCAAGTGACCAATCATAGCCGTCTATCTAGAAAGATCTAACGAATCAGAAGCAATTTTAAAAAACGCGGTGGCATTTTTGTAAATAATTCGAACTTTGAAGTGCAAGTTAATTGTGTTAAAAGTGCAACTAACAATTTCATAGAGTGCAACAATATTAAGTGCACCAATGTGAAAAGGTAAATTACTTGCTCTATTAAGTGCAAATGGGTGCACTTTAAGTGATTTTATTTGCACACTTGTACCTGTTACTTGCACTCGAAGTTCGAGTTATTTACAAAAAATGCCACCGGTTTTTTTTTTTGTTCTCACTTGAGCGCGCCCATATATATATATATATATATATTGCTCTGATTTATACTTCCTCTCTCATTTCATCATCCTTTATTTTCATCTTTGAGGTGGTTTTTTTCCCTTCCTTGAAACTTTGTCTGAGGTGGAGAGTTATAGTTCCTGTGGGTTTTGTCTTCAATTTACACTCTCTGTGGGCTTTATCAAGTGGACAGAGAGTATAACTCTAAATAGTCTATGCACAATCCACTACAGACTCTCTGTCCACTGCTCCACTAGACATACTGCTTAATGTTATAATTATGTTATTATGTAATTAAATTCTAATTCATCAGATCTCATTTGTAAGGAGATAGATGAATATTGATGATTGATGAATAATTGAATACTATGAGTCTATGACAATATGACTCTATTATTATTTCTTTATTAAGTCAATTGTAGTATTTCTTTTTAGTTGTATAATCGTATCTTTAATTCTTTATGTAAATTTATGCAATTGTAAGCTTGGAAGTATCATATTGATAGTCATAGGAGTTGCATTCTCATCAACCATATAGATATCATTATAAACCACAAAATTTGATTTGCAAATTTGCATTTCTTTGGGTTGGAAAGCATCATTTTGCTTTGCACTTTAAGGCAATCTGGAGTTCTTTTGTCTGTTGCGCTTCTCACTTTAAAAAAAGCTTGCTCAGGTACCTTCATATCCTGCTACTAAGGAATCACATAATGTTGAACAGAGACGTTAGCTAGTACATAATGGTTTTCTGATACTGTTGTCCAACAACTATAGGTTTTAATTGCAAGTAATATAACTTTAAAGCATGCAATGCACATATGTACTTGTAAAAAGCAAAAGGGGTAATGGGTGTGCCTTTTTATCTGTATATTGATTCACTGGTAAGTTTGTATTTTGATATATGTATTGACATGTATCTAAGTTCATGTAGGACAAGCAAAGTTGGTGCATAACACCCTTAAGATTATGAAACTAAAATTTGTACATCAACATGTCTCTTTCTCAAGCGGTAAATACTTTCACATTGCAATCTTTTCTGATGGTTTGGGGTGGAACACTGAGACTATATGCAGATTGCTGCCTCTTTCATACTAGTTGCTTCATTTTCCATTAAGTGAGATAGTTTAGTACCTTTTAGGCTTCTATGAATCAGTAACAGACGAACTTGCATGTTTACTATGAAATGATTTCAGGGAAAATATCCTGTCAAATTACTCATGTGTAGTATCTAACTCAAGTTTCATCTCATAATTAACAAAAAATGCTCAAATTCTAATTCTTGGCCAGCTTACCGAAATTTTCTTATTCCAGGTTGACATGAGAGCTCGAATCCGTGGAAATAAAGGCTATTGAATCCAGAGATTGAACGAAATATGTAGGCTTTGTTGGTTGGGGAAATACACTACATGTTGAAGGGATCTTGATGTGTTGTTCTTGTAGAGTGAATGTAGATATCAAAAACTTACTTAAAACATGAATTCTTAGGCCAAACTTTCCGATGGTGTTTAGTGGAATGCTGAAAGGAGCACGATGGTTTTACTTGTTTTATGCTATTCATTGTTTCCAGTATACTCTTTACCTGGTCTTGCTGTTTGGTGCATAACTGTTATGTGACAAGAGGGAAAGAGAAAGCCCAACAGTCTATTTGCAAGCAATGCCTACAAGTGTAAAGATTTCAACAAACCAAAATGTGAGCGATGATTGCCATATTGAGATAGTAATTAAAACCAAATAAATTGATAAAGCCATATAAGATTAGGGTGACAAATGGACATGCCATGGCTTATGGTTTGGTTGTCTTTATAATTTGATTTTACTCTTTTCTTTCACCAAAATTCATTGCCGTTACTAAATATTTGATTCCCATGTGCGAATCATACACACCCTTAGTATTTTTATTTGAGTTTGAGTTGTTTTAGGTTGAATATATTGGATTTGATGGTTTAGTTTGTTCAACTCAAAATTTCACCTGTTATAGTAATATATTGTTGGAAAATAGTATTACAAGATTGCTAATTTTAATAATGTGTGACTGTGTGTTGGGAAAATATAGCTAGCTCAATATATCCCCTTTCCAGACTCTGATGATAGGAATTGAAAATGGTTTGGTCCTTTTATTTCTTTGATTGTTTCATCATAGAATGGAACTTTTCTCTTGTAGAACTGAGGAGGATGATAGTTTGGAGGCAACGAAAGGTTCAAGGTAGAGACATTGGTGGTGAATTTTTTGTAAGAGTTGAATAAAAGAGTACGTTAGATGATGGTAGGCAATGGTGTTTCCTATAGCAATATAATGATATGATGGAAAACAACTAGGTAAAGGAAGATGGAAGGTAATACGTTGGTATGATGCATGAAATTTTTGAGAGGATAGCGTTTCTTTATTTCCAAGAGATTTTATCTTAAACGCAGTTTGTAAATGTTTTCGTTTTGTGCAAGCAAAGAATCAATATGGCCTTCACTAAGAAGAATGTTTGTTGCAGACTAGTAGTTGATGATTTCCAACCAATTCAATTGCAAAAAAACTAAGTTTCAATACTAAAATTAACATCCCATATACACTTGAATCTAGACATAAGAGGGATCTAACGCTCCGATGACTGATAACGGGAAAATCCTTTCCTCTCAACGCTCCGATGAGGATCAAGATCTTTTGGAACGAAGCACGAAGAAAACGAAGGTCAATGTTGGAGATCCTGGCCTAAAGGCGATGGATATCACTATGGACTCATCGTTGAACTCTGCACTGGGTGATCCAGCGCAGGCTTCGGCAGATTGTCTCCCGGAACCCCAATCGCCTGATGTTGCGATGAATGCTGAAACGACCGATGTTAATGCTGACGTTGTCGTCCCGAAAACTCAGATGGATTCGACTGACTTGAGCGCGTCGGAGGGTGCGATTCCCCCCGGGGAGGGACTGTTTGAGGTTTCGGTTCAAGATCTCCCTATGGGAGGAACTACGGTTCAGAACCGAACTTATCTTGATTCTGTGGTGGGTTCAGGATCGAATACGGCCCCTTTCTTGATTGCTAACGCTAGCGAGTCCGAAACTTTGGGTGAGGACGATGCGCCTGATCCTAGTGAGGAGGATGATGATCCTACCTGCCCTACTATTCGTCTTACGGATCAAGAGAAAGAACGAATTAGGGAGCCTTGGCGGAAGTCTCTAATTAGTAAGGTTATGGGAAGAAAGGTGGGCTATGCCTATCTGCTTCGGCGTTTGAGTGCTATGTGGAAACCAAAGTGCAGGATGGAATTAATCGCCCTAGAAAATGACTATTTTTTTAGTCAAGTTTGGATCGGTTGAGGATCTTGAGTTTGCTATGTTCGAGGGTCCTTGGATGGTCCTAGATCACTTACTTGATTGTCAAACAATGGGTTCCCAATTTTGATCCAATGACGGACACGACGAAAAAGGTACTAGTGTGGGTCAGATTCCCAAATCTCTCGGTGGAATACTATAACCTTCTAACTCTTCGCAAGATTGGGAATAAACTCGGGCGTACTGTGCAGGTTGATCATACCACAAGTCTAGTCTCGCGTGGAAAATTTGCTCGGGTGTGTGTCGAAATAGATCTCACAAAACCTTTGATCTCTCGGTTCACCTTGGAAGAGAAGGTGTGGCAGGTGGCATATGAGGGTATGCACCTCGTATGCTTCACATGTGGGCTATACGGGCATAGGCGGGAAGCTTGTTCAGTTACCCCTATTCCTGCTAATGATACTGTGGTGGCTTCGGAGGAACAGGTGACCGATCATGAACATGCTCGCACCTCCCTGACTCGTGGTGGTCAGGAGCAGCGCAACTTGCCTAGGTATCACACTGCCCCTTATGGCTCTTGGATGATTGTAACGCGCAAAGATAGACGAACGCCAGGAGGATCGGGGGGTCAAGGGCGGCAGGATGAACGACTGAATCAACGTGCCCAACCGGCAGCTGCTAGGACCGCTCAGAGGGCTTCGGGATCACGGTTTGTTCACCTTGATGAAGAGTCTGCTGATGTTGTACCAGATGAGGTAGTCGCTGATCGCCAGGGCTTATCTGAGCAGAATAATCAACCTATGGACACTCTGGCAGGTGATAAAGGGTCCTGTTCTGAACGCACCTACTATATATGGGTGGGAAGTCCCGCCGGGTTAATGTTATTGTGAACGAAAAACAAATAGCAAATGATTCTAATGCTGTCCCAAACTCGGTTCGTGAATCTACTCCTACCAGGGGAACGACGTTTAGAGGGGCACATCCAAGGAGAGCAGTAGAGGAGGATGAGCACGTGGTTGTTAGAGGCGCGAATGGGGGTGGTTTAATTGAGTCAACAAGAGTGTGTACGGGGGAACCATCAGGTGCTGCTGAGTCCGGCAGTATTTGTCCCTCTCCGGAACACCACAGGGATCCGCCGGAGGGTCTGGACCATGAGGGTGATGTGGTGATGGATATTGAGGATAACAGCGATGATGCTCAGCGGGTGGCCGATGCTGCTGCCACCCCTACTTGAGTTTTCTTGTGTTTTTTTTTCTTGTTCTCTTGTGTTTTCTGTTTCCATGAAGTGTATTGTATGGAACTACCAAGGCGCGGGTGGTAGAGTTTTCCACCGCGTCCTTTCAAATCTTATTCAAACCCATAAACCTACCATTCTTGGTCTCGTCGAACCAAAAGTCTCAGGCTCCCAGGCAAATGCTATTTGCTCAAAACTGGGTTTCTCGGACTGGGTTCGTGTGGAGGCGGTGGGTTTTAGTGGGGGAATCTGGATTTTCTGGAACGACTCTATTAATGTAGTGGTCACTTCTACTCACCCACAGTTTGTTATACTGCAGGTTAGTGTGGGTTCCCAAGCGAGTTGGTACTTTGCGGTGGTCTATGGCAGTCCAACTCACCACCTTCGCCGTCGGCTTTGGAATGAATTAGTTATGACAAAGAGGGGTCTTTCGGGCTCTTTGTTGGTTGCAGGGGATTTCAATGTTGTTGTCAATCAAGACGAAACTTCTAATTATTCTGCTTTTTCGTCGTAGCGAAGTTCTGAATTTACTGATTGGATACATTCTGAGGGACTCGTTGATTTGGGTTTTAGTAGTCCAAAGCTTACGTGGATTAAATCCAATCAGTCGGACCTTATAAAGGGGGCGAGACTTGACCGAGCTATGTGTAACATCTCTTGGAGGCACCGTTTTCCGGAGGCTACAGTCACGCATCTTCCCCAAGTGTCATCCGACCATGCCCCCATTCTCGTTCGGACTGTGGCGACGGAGCTACGTACGACTGGGGCACCTTTTCGCTTCCAGGCTGCCTGGTTGACTGACCAGCGGGTGGTGGAGGTTGTGCGCAACTCATGGTGTTCAAACTTGCATTTCATGGATAACATCCCCAGCGTTACGGTTGCTCTATCTGATTGGAATAGGACCGTGTTCGGCAATATTTTTCATCGTAAGAAAATTGTCCTTGCAAGACTAGAGGGGGTGCAGCGACGGTATTCGACTAATCCACATAGAGGGATTGTCAGGCTGGAACAGAAACTTATCGAGGAATATCAGACGATCCTTCATCAAGAAGAATTATTGTGGTATCAGCGCTCTCGTGAGGACTGGATCCTTTCCGGGGATCGAAATACAAAGTATTACCATTTAGCTGCTGCAATCCGGAAATCTCGAAATTCTATTTCGAGTCTTAGACTCGATAATGGGGAGTGGATTACGGACCCTGCCAATCTTAAAGCTCATGTATGGGATTTTTATGCTAATCTTTTTTCATAAGATAGAGACGCTAGGCGGGGGATTGTGTTGGAAGGCACGTTCCCAATTATTTCGGATGACGACTGGGGTATTTTTAACCAGGACATCACTCCGGCTGAGGTTCATTGTGCTCTTTTTGATATAGCTCCGTTTAAAGCTCCGGGGTTGGATGGCCTACATGCCGCTTTCTTCCCGCGGATGTGGGATGTAGTAGGGGTCAGCTTGTGCGACTTTGTCAAGAGTGCTATCCACACGGGGGTTTTACCTGAGGGTGTAAACGACACTATTCTTACCCTCATCCCAAGGTTGATACTCCAGAAACCATAAAACAATTTCGGCCGATTAGTCTTTGCAACGTGAGCTGTAAGGTGATTACCAAGACCATTACGAATTGGTTAAAGCGTATCCTCCCAATTCTGGTCGGCCCTTTTCAAAGCTCTTTTGTCCCCGGTAGACAAATATCAGATAATATTATAGTTTACCAGGAGGTAATGCATACCATGCGAACTAAGAGAGGTTCATCAGGCATCATGGCAATTAAGCTGGACTTTGAGAAGGCCTATGATCGCCTATCTTGGGATTTTGTAGATACCGTTCTTAAGGAAATTGGTTTTAATCCGACCTAGGTTAGGATCATTATGAATTGCATTCGATCCTCTCGTCTATCTGTCAACTGGAATGGCGAAAGATTGCCTCAACTCCGCCCCGCGAGGGGCATCCGTCAAGGTGATCCAATGTCGCCAGCTATTTTTGTTTTGGGTATGGAGAAACTTAGTCAGATGATTACTCTTCGCACCAACTCGGGAGAGTGGAAGGGAGTACAATTAGCGCTGGATTGTCCTATTCTATCACACCTCTACTTTGCGGACGACATGGTTTTGTTTGCCGAGGCTTCTATTGAGCAGGTTGCTGTTATCCAAGACTGCCTATCTCGCTTTTGTGAGGTTTCGGGACAGAGAGTTAGCTATGCTAAGTCCTAGATTTTATTCTCAAAAAATACGGACCCTGATCTTGCCAGGGAGGTTTCTAACCGGTTCAATTTCGAAATGACGACTGATCTTGGTAAGTATCTCGGGGTGCCATCCATCCATGGGAGAGTGACTTGCAAATCCTACGCTGCTTTGTTGAACAGAATCAATAATCGCCTGGATGGATGACGTGCAAAAACTCTCTCTATGGCAGGTCGTGTAACGCTTGCTCAATCTGTGCTCAATGCTATTCCGTCGTACACGATGCAAACAACAGTTTTACCAAAAGGCATCTGCCTATCGATTGAGAAAACCATGCGTCGTTTTATTTGGGGCAATGACAGCCCTAAGAACCCCAATTACAGGCTGCATCTCGTTAAATGGGATACGGTAGCTAGCCCTAAGGTGACTGGTGGTCTTGGTATTCGTAAGCTCCAGGAGCTGAACTTAGCGTTCATGGTCAAATTGGGGTGGCATCTACATCATGAAAATGATGCTCTTTGGTCCCGGATCTTAACTGGTAAATATAAGAACGGTCGCTCTGCGTCATCGTCAAATGTTTAGAAAGGACTTATTGCGGCGACACCGTATCTTGAAGCAGGTACTTGTAAGGCTGTTGTGAACGGGCGAACCACTCGTTTTTGGATGGATAGATGGATTGCTCCATACCCGCTACAACAGCTCCTTAGCGTTCCTCTTAGCCTTCCAACCCTGTATGCTACGGTTGATGAGTACTGGGAAGAAGGTAGAGGTTGGAAATGGGAATATCTCCAAAATCTTCTCCCCTTGACAATTCTGGAGAAGCTGGCAGCGTACACGTTAATTATGGATACTTCCGAGGGTGACGGTGTCAGGTGGTTATTTGAACCAGATGGGAATTTCTCGGTGGCTTCTACATATGCTAATATTATTCCTTCGACCCAGCTAGGGGTGGCCGAGGATTGGTTGCGTATTTGGAAGATCAAAGTGCCTTATCGGATTTGTTTCTTTATGTGGCTGCTTAAGCACAACTGTGTTATGACTAATGTTGAGCGCGCACGGCGACATCTCACGTCTAATGTTTTTTGTGCGTTTTGTGCAGGTGAGCGGGAAGACAGGGACCACCTGTTTCGCTGTTGTCCGGCGGTGAAGGACATTTGGAGCGCAAGTTTGCATCCTCGTGTTCTTGTTAAGCTTGATCGCCTCGACTGGGACATGTGGCTACGGGTGAATGTAAGGGGTGATACTTCACTTGGCCTCCCAACCGGTTGGCCTCCCCTTTTCGCTGTCCGGCTCTGGTGGATTTGGAAGTGGCGCAATGAGGCCCTTTTTAGTGGATGTAGACTTACTCTCGATCAGAAGCTGTTGTGGATTACCCAGAAGGAGGCGGAGATGGCGGCCGCGTTTGCCAAACATGTTCATCCGACGTCGCAGCAGCTCCTAGTGTCTATGGCTCTCTTGTCTTGGTCGAAACCTCAGCTTGGATGGCATAAGTTGAATGTTGACGGAAGTTGCTCGACAACTACGGGGATGGCTGGCTGTGGGGGTGTTTTGCGGGATCATGCTGGGAATTGGATTGACGGTTTTCAATACAAGATTGGTTGTTGCTCTCCAATTGTGGCTGAAGCTTGGGGAATTCTGCAAGGTTTGCTCATGGCGTCAAGGTTGAGAGTTCGCCGACTAGCTGTGGAATGCGACTCTCAACACCTGATCGAGCTACTACAGAACACTCTTCGGGGTCATGGCAATATTGCCAATATTGTGCACCGGTGCCGCACAGAAGCGAGTAGGTTTGAGCAGATCGTTTTTATTCATGTTTACAGGGAACAGAATCGTATAGCGGATTATCTTGCTAAGAAGGCCCTAAGCCAACCTATTGGCCTTCACCAGCTCGTGGAAGCTCCAAGTGATCTGAGGGTACTGTTGTTCGAAGATCATGTTGGGGCTGGTTTTTATAGGCGGCTCCCCGTTCATCGGGAGATAGTTCCTTTGTAGTTTTTCTCCCCGGGATTTTTCCCTCTTCCTTTATCAAAAAAAAAAGAAAATATGGCCTTCACTAAGGCTCAAATCCACTCCCTTTTCATATGAGAGTGCAACCGAGTGCCACTAGACCACAAGCAAATTTTTTTTTTTAAAGTACTGTTGACTCTTTCAAGTAGGCTTTTAATTGCCTCAAAATTTTAGAATGTATTTTGGAATGGGATGTAGTTTGACAAAAAAATGTGTCTATAAAAAAGTATCATCATTATTATTATTATTATTATGGCATACATGCATAATATATATAATAAGTTTTACTGACTCATCAATATCATATTAAGAAGACTTAATTTATTTTAATAGAAAAATTGTTAAGACATTATTTTTATTTTCTATTATAATTATTTACAACAATACTCATTTTTACTACTTCTCTATTGCAACAATACTCATAATTTTCGTGTTGGGCATAAATTTGATATTGCAATGCGCGCATTATAACTAGTAATAATATAGAGGACCAACTCGCTCATTTGACACGATGAGAACTGAACGTGAGATAAGAATATTAAAAATATCTTGAGTAAAAATCTCAAAAACATTTTTCATCCAAATGAGTCATTTTTTATCTTTCTGAAATAAATATATTTCGCTAACTTTATTTTTCAATAATTTTGAAACACTGGAAATTCGAAAATAATGTATGGAAGTCATTTTTTGAGTTTTTAAATGGACCCTTAGAGCATGTTTGATTTTTCAAGGAAGTCAGCTTCCTAAAATTTGAGGAAAATGTTTTTTTTTTTCTTGTTTAGTTCATGGAATTCATTTTTCAAAGGAATTAAAAAAGATGTTTTCTTTGCCAAACATTCCTAGGAAAGAGTTTTCTTTGCCAAACATTGGTATTTTATTTTTCATAAAAAAAAAAATTTTCTTTGTTTACTTGGTAAGACAATTTTGACCTATCAAATGATCAATTAATTACTAGTAATAGCATGTAAAATCATATCTGACAGCTGATTTGACATTTTATAAAAACAAATAATAATAAAATATTAATATTAAATTAAAAAAGATGACAACCATGACATGCCATTTTCTTCTTGCCTCCTTCAAACGAAGGAGAAAAAAAAGTGTCGTGTGATAATTTATTTTAAAAAAATATTAAATGACAATCATGACCGACGTCCATGGTTGTCATCTTGTTCTTCCCTCATTCTTCGCCTCCAATGGAGACGAAGGAGGGAAGAAGGGAAGAAGAATCCTCCTTCTTTGTCAGTCTCCGACGAAGAAGGGGGCAATAATTTATTTATAAAAAAAAAAGGTTAAATGGCAGCCATAGTCATTGGTCATAGCTATCATTTTTTTAAATTAATATTTTATTATTATTTATTTTTAAAATTGTCAAGTCAATTGCCATGTGTGATCTTACTTTTTTTTATTTATTTTTATTTTTTTTAAGGATAAAAACTTAATGCATTAAATCAGAAATCAAAATGAAGAAAGGAGGAGAGTCCAACCACTCCCCGCAACCGGACTCAGAAACGGCTCCCTTAGCAAGCTCATGGGCAGCACGATTCGCAGATCGCCTAACAAATTAAAAGACTACATCATGAATCTGAGAAGTAGTTTCTTTGATATCATCAATAATAAGACAAAACGAGGAACTAAACGAATCAGAAGATAATGCATGAAATACGAGTTGGGAATTAGTTTCAACGTCCACATCACCGTAGCCCAACCCCTTCAACCAACTAAGTGCTTCACGTATGCTTACTGCCTCGGCTTCTTTAACATTGAAGACCCCAACAATGGACTCAGACTTTGCAGCAATAAATCGTCCAGCATCATCTTTAATAATCCAACCAAGTCCCATTACCGAGCTGGATCCATCTAATGCCACATTCGTATTCAACTTCAACCGACCATGGATTGGAGGTTTCCATTGATCCACCACATTACTAGGCAGTATGTATGTATCGCTCAACTCATTGACCTGCTTCCAATTTCTCCAAAATGATAACGCTGCATGCACCACAAATGCGCGGTTGTAAAAATTAGCCCCTTTCCACACACAGTCATTCCTACTGCACCAAAGTCCCCAACATAACATCACAAACTTGCTAAGACACTCACCCGTTAGTTGTTATTACTGGTATTTAACAGATTCTTGGACCTAAAATCACAAATTGATAGATTTAATTGGAGTTAATACCACAAATGGTCTTCTGGTAGTACTTGACTTTCAATTCGGCCAAAACATGTACCTTGACTTTCAATTTTTTTTTTTAATCACAAATAGGCCTCCGTTTAGATTTATGTTAAATGGTATTAAATCTAGAGGTATTAGTTAAATTAATTAATACAAATAAGATTACCTCTTTTAAAGAATTATGTGGGTTAATTTAATAGGAAAAAAGTGTCAAATTGGTCCCCTATGTCGGGTGGGTAGTGTAATTAGGCATTCTAACTGAAAAAAACTTCATTCAAGCTCCCTAAATTGGTAAAATTGTTCAATTAAGTCCAAATTTACTTGTTTATCAGGTCAAATTCGGTTAGGGGGCTAATTTCACTATCCACCTGACTTAGGAGACCAATTTGACACTTTGTCATTTTTTATTTTATTTTTCAAAACAAATATTTTTTATTTATTGAAAATGGACCGATTTGACTTGTTTATTTAGTGTCATTGTCAAAATATTTTTTTTTACATCAGAAAGGGAGGGGTACCCCGGGGGCTACGCACGATTTTTTTGTTTATATTGTTGCTTTGGATGTTATTATATTATGATCAATTACATTTATTTTTGTATTTTTAAAATATTTATTCCATTATATGGTCATATACAACCAAACATCAATATCAATAATCATTTCAATTTTACTCTACTATTAAATATGTAAAATACTTTCACCAAAATCTATTACCATTATCAAGTATTTGATTTCGATTCTAATTATGATTCTCATGTGGGAACCAAACACACCCTATAGATGTTTCCATGTAAATTTTACCAAATTGGGGTTTGGTTAATTGGTTTCTTAATTCTTATCAAACGTCTTCACGCCTGAGGCCTCATTAAATAGGGCAACGCCCCGTCGGTTTCACAAATTTCACTTCAATTCTCATGGCGCAACCGGCGACCGCCGCGGCCGGCGTTACTTCTCCGCCTCCTCCTCAGCCAAAGGTGGAGTCAGAAGCCGAGAAATCACAATTGCCACCGCTAACCGCCCAATTCGAAGGCTCTGTATCCAATCCACAATCACAGTCAGAGCAACCTCCTTCGTGCCCCGCTGACACAATCGCCGGTCTCCGTGGACTCTCCACGGCGCTCTCCGCCTTCCAACGCTGCTGTAACGAGCTACAGGGCCATATGAATTATATTATGACAGCCCTCGACTCCATAGTGCAACAGGGACCGGCCATTGTTACACCTCAATTGCTACAACCTAATCAAGAGGAATTGCCGATTATTCCGGCGAATCAAGCTTCGTATTCGGTTCCCATTGAGGAAAATCAACCGAAACCTAGTGGCTCGGAACTCGAACATCTCTGCCGAACGATGAACAGCCGTGGGCTCCGGAAGTACATGGTTTCGCAGCTCTCTGAAATCAGTAAACTGCGCGAAGAAGTTCCTAAGGCATTGAAACTTGCCCCCAATCCAGGGAGGCTCGTGCTAGACTGTTCGGGAAGGTTTTTTCTCCAGGGCAGTAAGGCTTTTGCTGATAAGAAATCTCCCATGGTCCCGGCTAGGGAGGCATCTGTGTTGATTCTTGAATGTTTTTTGTTGATGGAAATTGATCAAGGGATTGAGATTGAGAATGCTGTGAAGGATGAAGCAGAGCAGGCAGCTGTGGCATGGAGAAAGAGGCTGATCACTGAAGGAGGCTTGGGGAAAGCTAGCAAAATGGATTCTCGCGGTTTGCTATTGCTTGTTGGGTGTTTTGGGATTCCAGCATTGTTTAGGTATGAGGATTTTAGGGATTTGTTACGATCAAGTAATGCCAAGGAGATTAAAACTGCTCTTAGGAAATCAAGTTTCCTCATGACAAAGATTCCTGGTACACTTTCATCCTTGACTTTATGCGAGCAAAGTTTTGTTTATCTTCCATTCTGATGTCTTTTATTGTTATTATTTCCAAGTTTATGTTTTCTTGTGGTTTTTGAATATGCTTTGTATAAATTTATGTGCTTTAACTGTTTAACTAGTATTAGTCTCAAAGTACTAGTTAAATTTTATACTTTTTAGATTGGTGAGCTAGTTATGCCAGAATTGAGATATTGTGGAGAATTTTCCTAGGATCCAGTGACAAGGACACCAAAGTAGAAGCTTGGTTTTAAACTCCTAATGGGTATGGATAATGGATACTAAAGATATCAATGGAGAGGATGTCAGATAAAAAAAATTGTTCTTGTGTACATGTCATCTGCTATCTGATGCTGATCTTTGACTAGTAAATTGCTGTCTCATAATTATATGCGAGATTTAAAAGGGATTCATAAATAACAAAAGAAAATCCAAAGGTTCAACTTCACAAGATTGAAGGAGAGAGATATCAGTGTCCTCAAAATATATTATCAAGCCTCATTTCCCCCCTTAGGTACAAGCTATTTATATACTAATAATAACACAGTTGTCAAAGGAACATAATTTGGGAAGTGAATACATAAGATAAAAACTAGAAAGTACTACTTCCAAGACAACTTCCAATTCAAGCTTTTGAGCTCTATAACTCCCAACATACTAAGAATCTGATAACAAGTTATGACTTGTTGGGAAGCTACATGATTCTTGTTGCAAACCAATCAGGCATGAATTGGAGTTTTCTAGATAAAGTTATAATGAAAACACTGATCATATCAGGGCAGATATTTCTCAATCCTACTTCTGTATGTGCCAATTCATTTTCAAGCAAGGGTTTAAAATGTGTGTAATAGAGTAGTACACCGTGGGGTTGGTGAATCCTGATATTTAAGGTTGTCAAAGCAGTCTAACTGCTTGAGAGCTGCTTTACTTTTTCTGATGACATTGAAATACATAGATCATGTGAGAGCTAATAATTATTCCTTCATGGCTACATATAGCACTAAATTACTTTGCCACTGAATGTCTCAACCATGATACACCATGCAACTTACAAATGTTATCTGGATTTGTGCTTCAGTGGAAACCATGTAAACAAACTAAATGCTTGTGTATGTGTTCTACATCTCTGTATGAGAATTGGATATAGTGCTATTATAGATCTGTCCAAAGGATGATATCAGTAAATAAAAATGTGCTAAGTTGCATAAATCATATAAGTATTCCCATGCCATGCTTGCCTGTTTTGGGAGTAAAGGGAAGCTTCATTTGATGTGCAAACTGTAGATTTTGCTGATCCTCATTCTCCTGAAGTGACCTATGTTATATTCTAACATGGGATTTATCTCAAAACTATGCTTTTCTCACAATTGTATTGTATGCATGAATGATCAATTTGGCAAAAAATTATCAATCTGAATCCTTCCTTTCTTTTTATTTATTTATTTATTTTTAATTCAATGTTTACAACTTTCTCAAATATAGCATTGCCCTAGAGTTTGACAAAACACGTTTATGGTCTTGTTTGAGGATAACCTGATTTAGGCATTTAGCAAATTGATGGTTTTAGTTGTTTGTAAAATGATACTCCATATTTGGTACACTTAGCTGTTAGTTATTATAGCTTATGAGTTATAAAGGCATGGCTATATCTTACTCAAGTATTCCTTTCAATAATTGTTTAGGTTTGTAAATACTTATTTTATAAAAATTTATGCGCACACCCACACACACACCCATGTATGCATCTATGCACTGTGTAGAAAACATTAGGGGTAGGGTTATATTTACTTATTTACACTCCAAAAAGCTTTTCCAAAATGCAATTTTGTGTCCTTACTGGAAAACTTTTTGTGTAGAACTTTTTTTCTTTTCCTTTTTGGTCTTATTGAAATATTTCTCTCCTGAGTTCGCCATGCTAATAGTGACCTTTTGCCCATCACTATGTTTCTATTTAAATTGTTTTTCTTTATAAAATAAGTTTGCCTCTAGAAATAAATTTTCTGCTTTGATGTTTTAATAAATCTTTGATACTTGAAAGGAGATTTAAAAAAGATATTCATACTCTTACTTTTGTGGAAAAAGAAAGTTGTAACTTTTAGAGTCTTGTTCTGTAACTTAGGTACTTTTGTTTTATGTTGTGATATATACCTCTGTTCCTTTCTTTAGTGTAATAATAGGTCACATTTTGTTAGAATATATGAATTCAGTAAAATCTCTCTTTTTGAACAAGTAGCTTTTTGTGAATTGATAAGTTGATGCCTAGATTCAGATGAATAATGGAACCGATGATAGTATTATTGTGGCCATGCAGTCACGAATGGCGTGGGATGGAAATAGGTAGATATTTATTTATGTTTAATTAGTTTTTTAATAATTAAATGTGGCTGGTCAGATACTAATGTGGACAGGTCATAAGCTGACATGGATAGGTCAAACAGGCACCAAACATTCCATCCAAATCTGGGCTAATTGTTTGATGTTTAAATCACATTAGTAAAATACTAAAATACTGAAAAAAAAAAAAAAGAAAGAAAGGATAGATGCCAGATCATAACTTTTTACAAAACACAGTCCAAATTGATGATTCGGCCAATACTGAATCATTACTTTCTTCCTCTTGTTGCTCCATCTATTAATATTGCTCTCTTGGTTCTTTTAGTGTCGGCAGTGGTCTTAGGGATTTAAGGGTTTCTTTCATGTCCCCTTCCAAACCTGGTTCCTTTTGCTCATTTTTTAAAATCTGTTTTTGACCCCATTCCTTCTACTTCTCCATCTCTTGCTCTTCTGCGTGGTGGTTGTGTGAGGATGGATGTTTTCTTGGAGACATTATTACTACTGGAAGTGGCTTCTCATTTTAGATACTTATTCATTATTCATATATGATATATGAATTTTAAAGTTGCAGGTGATGCACGTGAAGTTCCATTTTGTAATTGTTTTTATATTATTTTGGATTTGGATTTTGGTGCTAACCAATTCTTGATTATCATATACTCCCTACTTCCGTTTATGTTTGGTACACTCTGACAACATTGACTTTCTTCCCTCACCTTGCCAACAAAATAAGCTGGATGGTTTTTCCTTTTTATGTATTCAAACAGTTATATCCAAGTGGTATGACTAACTATTTTTGTTTGTATAATTTTTTTTTTTACAGAAGTAATTGACTGGATGGTGAAGAGTAAGATGGAAGTTGATGCTGTTGACACTGCCTACACTTGTGGAATCGAGGATCAGATCAATCCTCAGAAACTTTTGATTTCATTTTTACGAGAATCTAAGGAATCTTCTAACAAGAGAAAAAAGTTAGTACAGGGTTCCCCAGCTTCAGTGGTTAGTAGCCCTTATCTTCTGTTCATTATAAAATTAAGCTTGTTATAGGCATTCTCCTTTTAGTTTCAAGTTAATTGAGCTGTTCAATAATGCTTTTGCAGAATGAATCAAACAAGAAGCGATTGTATGGTCTGAAATCAGTAGTCAAGTGTTTGGAAAGTCACAATGTTGACCCTGCAAAGCTCCTTCCTGGATGGCAAATCAACGAGATGATTGCCGGCTTGGAGAAAGAAATTGCTGAGTTAAATAAGAAAACAACAGAGAAAGCAATCCAAAAGAGAAAAGTCGATGAAACTGAGTCATCTAAGAAGTTCAAACCCCAAGAAGTAAAACGTTCGCGCTTAGATGGAGTTCCAAATCACTTGCATAGCTATTATGCTCCCCCATCTTTGTATGCACCTGGCCCAGGATCTTTAGCCGAGAGTATGGTCGGCTCGGTAGCAGGGACTGCCGGAGCTGTGCTCACCGGTGGAGGTGTGCTAACCGGTGGACCAGGCGCTGGTGTATCAGCAGGCACACACACTGTATTACACACAGGCCCTTATGCCGGGGTTCATGGAGGGATGGTACTCGATCCTGCTGATATAATCAGCCACAACAGACTCGATCCCGCTGATATACTCGGTCACAACAGTCAGATATATCGGTTGCATGGTGATACAGCCTTGTACGACAGAATCGGGTCTCACATTCACGCATACATGCCGTCATCCTCCTTGGAAAGTTCCATAGCGTTACGAGCTGCTGCAGCTGCAGCAGTTGGCGGCCCAGGTAGGACCGCCGCTTCTGATCCCTATCAGCACCCTGACGCCGTGGAAACTGAAGTGTACCGCAGCAATAGTGTGCGCGCAGCAGGGGGTGTTCCTGCTCATCATACATCATACATGCTCTGACTCGTTATGTTTTAGACCGGAGAAGTATTTATTCTCTTCTTTTATAACTGATGTAGCATATCCATTGTAGCAGGTGCTTAGTGTTTTTTTAAAGTTACCTTAAGATTCAAGTTACAATTTTATTGCAGATAATCACAATTGAAAATTGAGCACAATTTCCTCTCAGTTTTATTATTCTGATTCTGAATTTCTGATGATGCCTCCAGAAATGGAACCAGCAATCTGTTACATCTGTTGAAATGGAACCAGCAATCTGTTTTTATCACGAGTATAATATTACGGAGTATTTTTCATTTTTGATACATTACTTCAAATTTCAAAATCAAACACTTTTAAGCTTTCTTTGGAGTCATCCTTCTGTCGAATACTGGAGATTTTTTGGCTGCTAAGAATGACCCATTACGATGCTTTGATGCTCCTTATACGGCGGAAGCATTAGCAGTCAAAGAAGCTTTGTCATGGATGAAAGATGAAGGTTGGCAACATGTTTAGGCTGAGATGGATTGTCTCAATGTTTGCCACCTATTGAACACTCCATCCCTAAATTTTTCTTATGCTGGCTGTATTATTGAGGGGTGTTGTTTCCTTGTCAGACACTTTGGATCAGTGTCCTTCTGATTTATGTGTAGATCAGTGAATGTGTTAGTTCATTCTCTTTCTAGGGTTGCAGATTCTCAGTCTAGTTTTTTAGTTTGAAACTCTCTTTCTAGGGTTGCAGATTCTCAGTCTAGTTTTTAGTTTGAAACACTACTATTCCTACTTGTATTCGGCATTTATTTCATATTGCTTAATATATATATTACCATTTTATATAAAAAAAAAATACTCAATTATTGTAATAGTACAAATTTTAGTCTTATATTAACCTTCCAATTATATGTCTGGCAAAAATTAAGTCAACACACACAACATGAGAATTGCAAACTACTCTTAATTGTACATCTTGTAATGTGTAATTGTGCATCTAAAAATTCTTCTCGAAATGCACAGTTAAGTATTTTCCTAAAATTTCGAATTCACTTTCAATTATTTTCCAAATACACAATCAAGAATTCCCAAATGTACAATTGTACTTACATAATTGCAACCATCCATATATATATATATATATATATATATATATATATATATATATATATATATATATATATATAATTTTCAGTCATCATCATCATAGATGAACGAATGAGATTAGTTCTCCGAATTCACCTTATAGGCTCATGATCCCATGAGAACACAACCCCCAGGAGAAAACTAAGAACCAATATCATCAACTTCACTTTGCAAACTTAAACACTTAAACATGGAATATGTAACAACTAAATATGCAAACCTAAATATTTAAAAAATCAATGAAAAAACTAAAATTTAAATCTAAATCGTAAATGCTAGACTCTAAACAGTAAAATGTGATCCACTAAACCAAATAAAACAAAAAACTCAGTCATAACATCTAAAATTGAAATCTTAAGTACAATGCACTTTCGCATTTTTATTTTTTGCAAGTGCAATGATTTAATACTAAATGTGCAAACTTGAAAAATTTTGAGAAGTACAGATTTTAGTGTACAAGTTTGCATGGTAAAGTTGATGATAATTACAAAAATACTGTCGCATTTTTTTTTTTAAATCTGATCTGGTCCATATGATTTTTCCAAATGTAAAACTGAGATTGATTTTTAGTTTTTTCCTAAAAACTTGTTCTCATATGATCAAATACCTAACAACCCTCAACTGTTGATATATCCAAATGGGTTGATAAGATCAATCCTTGCTTTTTACATGAGAGTTTATTCTCATCTGAACCCTTCCCTATATATATGGCTTCCCTATATATATGGCTTGTAATTGAATGTTGAATCAAGAGTTAATTTCTTTTGGTATTCTTTTTTCAAGTTCTTGTTGGAGAAATATGGTGTTTGAAGATGATGAGGGTAACCAATGATCATCTTTAGCCATGTGATCGTGTTTCTATAAGTTTGAAATCTCCACTAAACAAGCAATGATGTCTAAGATTTAACTTATGAGAAACAAAAATATGTTTTAAAATTCTCAGATTGATATGTCAAGATTTTTTTTAAAAGATGTGTAAGTAAAAAGTTCTACCTAAAATATTCTAAATGTTTTATTCTAAAAAAAATATTTTAAATGTTTACATCAGATAACACAGAAAAAAGAGGCAGTAAAAAGTTAACATATAACTTATTCACTTATTTTAGTCACTTCTCTAAGTATTTATAGTTACAATTACAAACTCACATGAGAAGTTACATGGAAGTTTCATGATGGTTAAAGACACCAACATCCAATGGATATGAATCATAATTTAATTTTAAAAATTTAAATTAATCTAGAGTTAAAAATAAATGTCATTAGGAGTGAGATCAAATATGGACAGATTGCCCCGTTCAAACATGTGAATGCACCGCAAAGCATTTCCAAATGCATCGAGCACTATCTGATTCTCATTGATTGTCAATTCTGGTGCATTTGAAAATGTTTGATGATGTATTTGTAAATGCTTGATGGTGCACTTTAAGAATGCTTGGTGGTGCATATCAAAGGTTGAAAATTAATAAAAATGAAAGGATGTACCATCAAGCAATTATCAATGTTCTGTAAAGCATTTCCAAATACACCGGACACTACCTAATTTTCAATTATCGTACATTTTGAAAATGCTTTAGGGTTCATTTATAATTGCTTGACAGTGCTTCCACACGTTATCACCTAATGGCTTTTCCGCACCAAAACTCAATCATATTGTCTTTTTTTTTTTTTCTTCAGAAGATCCCAATTTGGTCTAAAATCCTTATATCATGGATCAGGGCTCACACTACATTGTGAACCATGGTTTATGAGTATGTGTTTCGTGTTGTGACTTTTTGTATCTTGCGTTATGAAATTTTGTACCTTAAGAGTATGAATTCTGTACTTGGAACAAATTAGTAATTGTGTCTTATGTTATAAATTTTAGTGTCTTGTGTTGTAAAATTATGTGTCTATGAACACTAATTATGTATCTAAATCAGATTTGAAAAATAAGTAAATATATAACATGTGTATGTGTCTTGTGTTATGAAATTATATACTTTTCAAGTATAAATTCTGTACATCGTCTTTTCAATCCAGGTCCACAATGTGTTATGCTATGTGCCTTGTGTTGTGATTTTTTGTGTTTTGTGTTATGAAATTCTGTATCTAACGAGTATGAATTATATATCTCTGTTATTCAATCCAGGATCGATAATGCTATGTAGACCCTGATCCATGATATAAATTACTTTTAGTCTTATTATTACTGGGGCATGACCATTTTTGTCATTTATCAACAAATTCGTTTAAATGCTCTTGAATACAAAGATATTATAGTCCTCCAATAAAGATTTTTTCAAGAAAAAAAAACTTAAAAATATATTAGGATATTTTTTTTAAAAAAAAGAGATCAAAATGTCCCTTGTAGTTAAGGTCAACGATTTTGTTGATGGATGACAAAAAATAATTAAGCCACAATAATACTAGGCAAAAGGTAGATGTTCTAATAAAAATGACTAAAAGTGTACTACCACCTATAAATATAGACAAAAAAAAATGGAATTAACTGCTATTATTATTATTGTTCATGTAATTGAAAATTCTAGTAGCAATGGAACTGAATGTGTCTGAAAATCTAACAACTAAATTTATCATAATAGGATTATGATTGAAGAACAAGTATTTAGTTTTTTCTTTAAAAACATATTTTAACATTTTAACAATTCATAATAAAATCCCTTAACCTAGTAGATAGATATTAGACAAGCAATGAAACGGGGGCATATATTAGTGAAAAAAATAATCCGTTGATCATGTCCGAACAGTCTCATTACACATTGCCCTACATTCATTCCATGTTTCCGAACAAGACGAGACGAGGGAAATCAAAAATTTGCGGGCCGCTAATCCACTGAAAAGTCAAGCATGGAAAACAAATAGGATTTCAAAAATCGATCTCTTTCTACCACTTCTTTCAATCCTAATTATCCCGTCTAGTGTTCCTCCGGCGAGGAGCAGCTCCACCATCCCCTTTCTCTTCCTTCTCTTCCTTCTCTTCCTTCTCTTCAGTGCCTTCTTGACCGTTTGAACTGTCTGCAGCATCACCCTTCTTGCTTTCCTTAACAGCTGCGGCCTGCAGATAACAACAGTCATTCATTTAATAACATTGAATTGTAAGCCGGGAGTGCACACAAGATATCACATGTAAACGGGGATGGAGAAAAGGGGATGGAGAAAAGTGAAATACGACACTCACAGGTTCTGCCTTCTTTCCACCAAAGAGAAGCTTGAATAGAATTGTGAGGACAACTACAATGATGGAGATGATAATTCCTATTGTGAGGTTAGGTTGTGTCTCAGCCTTCTCCAGTAGATCCTGTGCATGAAACCATACTATTAATGCTACCGTAATAAGAGAACATCAATGAATGTAAAGCTAGCAGATTCTCGCTTACCAGTACTTTGCTCTTGTGTTCACCCAAGAAGGGGAGGTCTGTAATCTTGTATAGGAGATCAAATACTGTCTTCTGCAAAATCACACATGAATAATTGACTAGAGGAATAAAATAAAGTTGAGAGGAATAAAATGCAGCAAGTGCCTGTGACAATTACCTGGAAACCTTTTAGACCATCAGAAGATGAATCTTCCTCAGCCTTCTGTTTCTCTTTCTCTATATCAAACTTAGGCTTCCATGCAGTCTTTCTGTACGATTCTGCAACTTTCTCATCACTGCTGATCAGGATATTGTCAAACAAGATACCATCTTGCATTGTCCATATCTCAATTCCAACTGCTGCAATAGGTTCAAAGTTGGGCTTATCAAGTTCAAAGTATTCAGGGTTTGGAATTTCCTTTGGCTTCCAAATACCCTTGTAATTGGGGTTTTCAATGAGAGGTGCATGCCATTTTCCCTTGTAAGCAGGATTCTTCTTCGTTGGTCTTTTCCACTCTCCACAACCAGGGCCTTCAGAACACTTCGGGTTGTCAATTTTTGGAGCCTCCCACTCACCATCCTCCTCATCATCCCAATCTTCAGGTTTTGTAGCTTCAGGGTCATCAATCTCCTCAGGCTCATCATCCAACCATCCTTCAGGCTTCACAGCATCCTCATCTGGAATCTCCATAGGTGCATTCTCATCCCAATCATCTGGCTTCTTTGCATCTGGGTCTGGAATCTTTGCCCTCTCATCCCAGTCCTCAGGCTTTGTATCATCAGGATCAGGAATAGTCTTAGAAGGGATAAGTGGTGGGTCAAAGTCGTCACCTGAGAGGAAGTTAGCCTTCTTCTTCTCATCTCCATCAACCAAGATACGAACTTCATTGTCAGGTTTCAGTATTGCAGTATAAACATGGGTTAGTTTGTCAGAAGGTACAGAGGGTGGGAACTTGAGGTGATGTTCGACATACTCCCCACTCTTAGGGTTCTTATGCTTCAAAATGAAATGAACTTTGTTAGTTGGTCCACATTTATCAGGTCCAAACATAATAGAATAGGGAGATTCATTATCAAATTCTTTGGGCAACCACTTAGCATCCTGGGGACGAAGGTACTTGATATAAGCACCACCACATTCAAGCCCATTCTGGAGGCGAACTTCATATTGGAGAACAACAGTTCCATCTTTGAAGTTGACGACCTCATCAAGCTCCTTGACAATAGCATATTTCCTGGCTGGCTCACTGACAAGAAGCCCGTAATCATCGTGCCCCTCACTCTTGGAGTGTTTCCACACACCTGAGAGACAATTAAATGTCAACATAAATTTTCAATACTAAATAATTTGAGCAATATTACATCCATATAAAAATAATTGGAAAAAATGCACAATTTGGTACTGAGTAAGGAAAAGTGTAATTAATGAACTTAAAACAAAATTACAGCAAATTTACTTGCTCTTACTATAATCTCACGTCTAACATTTGAAAATAATGTAAACAGGGATGGGTATTTTGATTTATAAGGTTAAATACACCAAGTCACCAACCCTTATGGCTCTTTTAAGCATATTGTTGCAACCAAATTGCTTTTAGATTTTATGTACTACTGCCATTTTTACTATAACCATGAACCCAAACAACATTCAACAAGGATAAATCATAAAAAAGACCAAAGAATGAACTTTGGGGGGCATGTCTGTAGACTGTAATGGCTTGTAACTCAAATGAATAAAGCATAATACCAGCACAAGTAAAATATGAAGCAATTAAGTATTCTTTTTCTTTCATTTGAGAATGTAAGGTTACCATTCATCCAGCTTGCCTGAGCAACATGTTTATTTCACACATTATTTGATTCAAGTCACCAAATAGTTCCCCAGAAGTTTAATTTCTAATGGCTTTGTTCAGTTGTTCAATATCTGCTTAACTATTACTCCTTAGATTATATAAGTTTACCTAGCTCCAATGCTAAATTTTATGTAGAGACATCTGGTCAAAGGTCAGAATAATTTAGTATTCAAATCCTAAATTCAGTCTTCATAGTTTTAGTGCAATTAAACTAACAGAGCAGTTATAGTAGAACATCACACCTACACTTTGTGTACAGAGTTTCATATTGAGTACAAAACACCAACTAGTAAAACATATTGATTCTCTGCATTTTCCAGGGCTCATATGAAATATAAGATCAGCATTTAATGTACACAACAAAGTTCTATAAACATCAGAAGAGTACAACATGGATGCAAACAGAAAAAATTACCTTTATACTCCTCTTTCTCAGACACAATCCATCTTCCATCAAACGCATCATCGAACGAATCGTAGAAAGTCTATAATCAGCAGTAATCGCAATCATTTTCTAAAAAATTCCAGATCCAAATATATGCAAGCACATACTCACGTAACTACGAACATATGTATCTACAAATATGTAGCTCACCCGATCAGAAGAAGCGTGCAGGCGAGAAACGAAGCAGGCGATGACTAGCAGCAACACGCACTGCGTGAAGATCCTCCGCTTCTTCTCCTCCATGGTGGAAGATTCAGCTCTCAGAAATTCAGATGCCGAGCGAAAATCCGAAGATCTGAAGAATCGAAATGCTCGAGATTTATGGATCGATCGGAGTACGCTTTTTGGCAGTTGGAGAGAGTGAGCGCTGAATAGTTCAGTTAGAGCGAGCGCGTATATATATACCTGTTGAGAAAAGTGGCGTAAAGCTATCTCAGCTAATGTTGTTACTGCCACGTGAGGGGAACCAATTAAAATTAGACACGTGGAATGTTAGACAGACAGCTTTAATTGTTGGATCAACGTTTGCGATTGGTTTGAGCAATGCAAAGTGGTTTGAGTAGTTGACCCGCTAGGCCGCTAATGCCATACCTTGAATTCAAAATTGGAAAATGCAGTCATCGATTGTTAAAAGGAAAAATCCAAATGGTCTAAAATAGACCCTTGAATTATTAAATTAAAAAGAATACAATTAACTCTCTTTTTTTTTTCTTTTTTTTTTTTTTTGTTAAAAAGAAAAAAAACTATCTCTTTTTTCAACACTTATAATTCTTTACAAGATAAAGCATTTGGGAGGATGTAAATCCTCACTGCGCACAAGGAGCCTCCCTCACTGCCGCTGGTGAGACTCGATCCTTGATCTTTACTCCCAAACTTCAACCCTGTGACTAGTTAAGCTACCCATGCGGACAGTATCTGTTCGATCTTGTGACTAGAGTTGGGTGTTTCGGTATCCGATTCAATTTTTTCAGTTTCGAATTCGGTTAAAAAAAATGAAACTATTCGGTTTAACATTTTAGTTCGATTCGATTTTAAAAAGTTTGTTTTCGGTTCAGTATTCGATTTGGTTTATGAACCTCACTTCCCAACATTTTCTAGTGTTCTCACGCAAATAATTAATTAATTACTTATTTTTACTAATAATTTAGGATTAAGATTAAAAATCCATTCTGCATCCATTGACTTCAATTAAGCTCATTTAATGAGATTATAACATCTTTTTAAAAACTTTGGAGAACCCATATGGACCAAGATAAAGTGCTTTTATAATTTATTTATATAGTCTAGCAAAGTTTTTTTGTTCATATCGTCCAAATCAGCCAGCAAAATTAGAAATAACTGAAATAAAAAGGAAAAAAAAAAAAAAGAAATCACCCAAATGAATAGCACATGACCATAACCATAAATAACAATGTTCCACTCCCAGATGCAATATTTTCACTTCGAGTGTCATAAAATGGTCCTACAAATCGACTTAATAAATTACGTTTTTTTATTTGGTTAATTTTCTTGAAAATGAACATACTCCGTATTATTTGTTGTAATAATAATAATAATAATAAGTGGTGAAGGTGGTGGTGGTTGTGGTGGTGGTTGTGGTGGTGGTGTGGTAGTGGTGGTGATGATGATGGTGGTGGTGGTTGCGGTGGTAGTGATGGTGGTGTTAGTGGCGTTGGCAATGGCCACGGTGGTAGTGATGGTGGTGGTAGTTGTGGTGTTGGTGGTGATTGTGGTGGTGGTGGTGGTGGTGGTGTCATGGTGGTTGTGATGGCGTGGTTGTGTTGTGGTGTTGGTGGTGATTGTGGTGGTGGTGGTGGTGTGGTAGTGGTGGTGGTGGTGGTGTCATGGTGGTTGTGATGGCGTGGTTGTGTTGTGGTGTGGTGGTTGTAAGAATAATAGTAATCCGAAAATTAATTTAAAAAAGAAGAGATCGAAGAGAAAGATGGAAAATAAAGAATCTGAAAAATGTCTTCTAACAAAAAAAACTAGGAACGCATTGTTTGCCAAATTGGGTCTTTTTTTCATTAACTATAATGAATATTTTCGTTTGTGATGTTGTAAATACTCTCCGGTATTCATATATGTGATTGTGTAACTTGTGGTATAATTGCTAGGGAAATCAAGACCAGAGGTCGGAGGTTCCTGAGCGACTGAGCTTATAAGTATTCTATAAAGAGAATTGGGAAAATTCTCTCTTTCCTAGAAGCATCTAGTGTGGTATTTATAGGAGATTTGGAGGGGACAAATGCCGGGCGGCCGACATGCACGCCACATGTTATTCATGCACCAGGCGGTCTCGAGGCCAACGTGCAACGAAATATCTGATAGACCAATAGCCATCGAGCTCGGTTCATGCGTTACTGTCAGCGTATGTCATTAAGGGCTTATCTCTAAGGCTCGGGACTGCGGTCAACCACTCAGGTTAGGACCGAGCACAAAAGAGTGAGAACATGAGCTCATCAATCTAATAAAGACTACAGTCTTCATGTCGAGTTCAGAAAGGATCCCAACCAAGTGGGGAGTCGGATCCGATAAGGTGTTTAGTACATTTAGGTCGGCATACCAATGGATATTCCATATCAATTCGAACTGTAGTTCAAGTCCTTTTATCTAGTTAGATTGAGTATGTACTAATGATTAGACTTAGTTCAGAGATAGAATGCTAACAGACATTGAAGACTGAAAATCAATGGCAGAAAACTGGCAAGACAAGTGAAACATTTCAAGGCAGTTAGTTTGTTACAGATTCGGGAGAAGACTATAAAAGATTTGACTTTCTTCCAAGTTGATAGGGCAGTCTCAATGAGCTAAACTGAGCAACTTGATGAATCAACATTCTTATCAAGTTGAATTCAATTCTTGATGATATTGGACTGTTACCACAATAATACAACTTGGGAGAGCTGCAATTGAGGGGGAGACTCAACTTGGAAGATCGGGAGATCCTTCATCAATTCTTCAAGAAGTTTCTTCATGTTTGAAGGCTATGGTGTAGCCAAGGAGATCGAAGTGCTTCGATCATATCACTATGTTTGGTAAAATGTTCACATTGATTATGAATGAAGAATTGGCTACTGTTTCTGTGATGTCCCCCATATGTAGGAATGGTTATTCCGAACTGGATTAACAAATTTCCTGTGTTCTTGTATGTTGTGGTTAATTCCCTAATTCTTGCTATATGCCAGAATTCATCAATGAACTACTTCCTCAACTAGTTCTAAAACTATTACTTCGTAACTCTATTGCACATAGTATTCATTAAGTGTTAACAAAGTGATTATGTATTGATCTTGAAATCAGCGTTACTTCGCATTAAATTTCATTTATTTTCTAAACTTTTTTCTATAGCATTTCTTTTCAAGCTAGTTTCCGAATTACCACTACCACTACCACTTATTATTACTACAATACTATTATTATTGTTATTATTATATATTATATTATAATTGTTTATTGCTATTATTATTATTATATTATTATTATTATTATATAAAATAATATGTTTATTTTTAGAAAAATGAAAGAAACACACACACACACACACACACACACACATATATATATATATATATATATATATATATAAAATTAATTTTCAGTCAAATAAAAAAAGATAATTTTTTAATCTTTATCTTTAGAGTTCAACCAACCACTAAGAAACTAAAATAATTTTTCAAAAATGAGTAATTTTATGAAAATTATTTTTGAGAAAACATTTTCTTTAGGTAAGTTTAAAAGTTTAAAAAAATTCTATAAAAACCACTAAAATTACAAAAATGATAATTGAATATTTGAATACACTAAAATGGAGAGAAGGCGACTACCTAGTCGGCTACTCCCTCACTCCCTCCCAAATTGCGGCGAATTGGTGAACGAGTTGAGGTGCTGCGGAAGAGTGACGACCGGAAGCAGGCCGTGGAGTGATAACTGGAAGCACAAGACCCTAATCCCCAATTCCAATTTTTACCCTTCTGTGAAGAGACGTCGACCCCGCAGTCCCTCCCAAAATTCGTGCGTAGTTACCGCGGACTGGCGGACGAGCTGAGGTGCGGCGGTGGAGTGACGACCGGAAGCAGGCGGTGGCGGACCAACTCCAAGTAGGTTGCGTTACTCTGTATTCATGAAAAATGGTTTTACCATTGCAAGAAATCTGAAACTTTCTTTTCTTTTTTGGAAAATTAGCAACCAAAATGACACCTGAAATTTAATTAGCGAGAAAAGTCAAAGCTCCGGCCTTGCTTTATCTTCTTCCTCTCGTCGCAAGCGGAGGTAGGTGGCTTGCACGGCACTTCCTTTATCATCTCTAATAGGTATGCTTACGATCACACTTTTATTATTTTCTATCATTGTTAGCTTTGATTTTGAGATTTTTAAACTTCTGTTTAGTTATTAATACCATGTTTGCTAAAATTCAGAGTACTCATCTGTCAAATGTGGTCATCTAGGCTCTTCATTGTTTGATTTGGAACTTCTATACAATTAAAAGAGAATTTTTTTTATTTTTTTATTTTTTGTTGTTATGTTGAGATATTCCTATTACTCATTTTCAAGAACTCTGGACTATATGCCTTACTGTGTTAGCTCTAGTTTTGATGATCCTAAATTTGGATGGTTTGGACTTAGAATGGAATTATGATGGATCTTAGAAGCCGGTTCTAACTTGCAACGTGGCTGCCTGCTATGGTTGCAGCTGTGGACTGCACCTGTGGGCTGTGGATTTGTGTATATTTTTGGTATATTGTCTGCCTGGATTTGTGTATATTTTGGTGGATTTTGTAGCTTTCATTTTTGTGATTTTGTCTACATGGTGTTGTTTGTATATCTAAAACATTGATACCTAGTAGAAGCGTTTGATTTTCTACTATGTTTGTATATTGCTTGAACCTTCAAGCATCAAATGTGAACATAGACTCTATAGCTTATAGCTTACTGCTCCTCTATGTTCAGATCTGTAGGTGAATATCGTGCTAAATTTTTAGAAGAAATTATACAAAAGGAATGAAATGAAAAGTTGGGTAGTGTGATAGTGTCCTAAATCTATAACTAGAAGATGACAACCTAGGTAGCCAATCATCCCTTTGCCTCATATTTCTTCTAGGAGTTTTTGTTGATGCTAATGTAAACTTCCAACTATAGACTCTATAGTACCTTTGGATATGACCAATATGACTTCAATAGCTTTGGATGTGCATGCTTCGATAGCTTTCAATATACGCACTTTGATATAAAAGAGCTGATTTCATTGTTGGGAACTATGTTTTCCGCAACATGTCTGCCTGGGACTAGTTTTTAACTAAATATAACAGATTCACCCCTCTTGATAAAATGCCTCTGCTAGAAAATTTTCCTACATCCATTTCTTATTGAGAGTCAAACTATTTGTTTCCTGATTTTCAATTACATTCTTCTTTGACAGTATTTATTTAGGGTGCATAAATGGGTTGCAAGACCGTGATCAAGTGGCCTAAGCAAATCACAGCATGCCTGGTTGAGCAGTTAATTAAAGCGGAAAAAGACATACAGAAAGCTATTCTAATATTTGATGCTGCAACAGCAGAGTATACTAATGGCTTCAGGCATGATAATGGCACCTTTGGTATCATAATCTCAAGATTGCTTTCTGCCAACCGGTTTAAGTCAGCTGAGGATATGCTTGCTAGAATGAAGGAGGAGAATTGTATGATTACAGAGGACGTCTTCCTCTCTATGTGTAGAGCCTATGGACGGGTTCACAAGCCACTTGATGTGGTCAGGATCTTCCAAAAGATGAAGGATTACGATTGTGAACCTACCCAGAAGTCTTATATTACAGTTTTCTCTATTCTTGTGAACGAAAACCGGTTGAAAACAGCTTTTAAGTTTTACCGTTACATGAGGGAAAAAGGTATCCCTCCTAGCACTGCTTCGCTCAATATTCTCATTAAAGCGCTTTGCAAGAATGACAAAACAATGGATGCCGCTTTTAATATATTTCGTGAGATGCCTAAACATGGATGTAATCCGGATCCATACACGTATGGTACTATCATTAATGGGCTTTGTAAATTGGGGAGGATTCTTGAAGCAAAAGAACTTTTCAGGGAGATGGAAGCAAAAGGTTGTTTACCAACTGTTATCACCTATACTGCTTTGATTCATGGTCTTTGTCTCTGTAATGACTTGGATGGAGCCACAGGATTGCTTGAGGATATGAAAATCAAACTTGTTGAGCCCAACGTGTTTACTTACAGCTGTCTTATGGACGGTCTTTGCAAGAGTGGACGTTCTTTACAAGCCATGGAGCTATTGGAGATGATGATTAGTGAACGTAAGGTTCCAAATATTATAACTTACAGCACCTTAATTCATGGACTATGTAGAGAAGGTAAACTTCGTGAAGCATTGGAGATTTTTGATAAAATTAAGCTTCAGGGGTTACAACCTGACGCAGGGTTGTACTGGAAAATTATCAGTCTATTTTGTGAGATTAACAAGTTCCAGGAAGCCGCTAATTACCTTGATGAGATGGTTCTTAGTGGGGTCCTCCCCAATCGGGTAACTTGGAGCCTTCATGTTAAGATTCATAACACAGTAGTCCAAGGACTTTGTGTTGGAAATGATCCAAATCGTGCTTTCCAATTATATCTAAGCATAAGAACTCGAGGAATTTCAGTCGAGGCGGAGACATTCGAACTTCTTGTTGATCACTTTTGCAAGAAAGGAGACCTGCACAAATCTGCTCGTATTATCGAGGAGATGGTGATTGATGGATGCATACCTGGAACAGGAACATGGACTGCTGTACTGGATGCGTTTTGGGACAGACGAAAGGCGAAGGAAGCTACTGAGTTGGCATTCTCCGAGCTGATGGCTAAACTTGTGGAGTGTAAAACCCCGAGCCTAGTTGAACATTGAGGTATGTCATAAATTACACTTTTGAAGAAAAATGTAATACTTTTACATTTGAATGAAAAAGTATTACTCGTTACATTTTTTCTTCAAAAGTATTATACAAAACCTTATAAGTAACCCGCACTTTATACCTAATTAGTATTATATTTTTTAGTATAAGTATTACATTTTTATCTTGAACCCACCTGTCTCAAGAACAAGGATCTGTGAGGCATTCTCACAGGGGAGTCACTCAATTTTAATTGAATTAACTGATTTTTCTTTTTATTCTAACCATTAATTATTCGAATTGAAATTTGTTTTGACTCCCTCCGAAATTTCGAGTTTGAATATTTTAGATTAAAAGTGGAATATTTTTTAAAGTTGAAAACTAAAATGAAACAAATCAAAGTTAAGAGCTAAATGTGGAAATAACATTATAATTCATGAATTAAAAGTATAATAAACTTATCTATTACTCCGTAATATACTATTAATGGGTTGTTTGGCAGATTACCTTAATATTTCTGGAAATGTTAGATTCCTGATAATGTGTTAGAATCATGTGCTTGGTTAAAACTGAAGTATGTAATATAAACTTGTTTGGTTGAGGAGTTGTATATATTATAATGATTATTTTACTTTAATACACTCAACATATGTCCATGTATTTCAGTATATGAAGTTCAAAAGGTTTTATTTTAGTTCCTTTGTCCACAGAGTTTGTTGGAAATTTTAGTATAAAATGACATTTTAAGTGTTATTTTGTGGCACAAATATATGTGGGTCCATTTATGATTTGAGTTGGGTCAAAGTGCATTCGGATTCTTCTAAGTGAGACAAAGAAAACAATATATTGTACGTTCAAAATAGATAGAGTGAAAAGAAATTGACTTTAAAAATAGATCCATTTGAATTGAAAAAAAAATGATATAATGATTGGGCTACGTTATGCTAATTTTACAGAATGTATTTTTCCAATTGAGACGAGAAGAAACTCTTTAATTAGAATTTGACTTTCAGAAGGAGAGGTTAATAACTCCTTGCGGTGGAATTGATAATGCACTGCCGTGTGGAGAAGATTAAAAAAAAACGTTAAAGGGCAAAGTAGGTAAAGGGCCAAGGGAATCTCACAATACCTAAGGAGGCTAAGGGTATCACATTATTCCTTCTAAAACATGAAAAAACTTGACGGGGATGATATATTTGATTCCATGGAAAAGTTATATAACTTCAACCAAACATAAGAATGTTATATAACCAACCAAATATAACTCTGGATAATAATTTGAAAATTTTTCTTTATGTTAAAAATCGGCCTACTTTAACTCAATCTTCTAGTATGATTATCCCCTTTGTATGTCAAGAACAACGCAGAGAGAAGAGAGAGAACTGGAAAATGCAGAAACTGCACATTTCGTTAATAACTGACAAGTATATATACATACGAAATGCAGAAATTGCCCATTTCGTTAATAACTGATAAGTATATATACATACAATTGGGAAATGGAAATATATTCTAGACATGGATAATAGTCATAATACAAAATATATTTTGCAACACTCCCCCTTGGCCAATATCTAATTATAATCATGCCTCGTTAAAAATCTCACTAGAAAATCTTAGTCGAGAAAAAGAGTACACAATGTATGTATAACTATGTATTGGTACTGATTGCCTCATTAAAAAACTTTAGGCTAAAAAAATGTAGTTAAGAGAAAAATAGTACAACCATAGGCTTTCAGAGCATAATCTTCAGAATTTTAAGAGTTTTGGATTGTCCATTCAACTGCATCTAGAGGTTGTTGCTCCCCCCCGCCCCCCCGAAGACAACAATTTTCCAAGCTTGCGCATTGCAATTTTATGAGCATATTTCTCAAAAGTGGATGTAGGCAAGGACTTCATGAACAAATATGCTAGATTATCACTAGAGTACGCGGACCTTTTCACCAAGAAGTTTACCACTCTTATGAAGTTCATGCACTTGGGTAAAAGAACTTAGGTACAATGTTCTTTGTAAGGTTCCCCTTAATGTACCCACTACTCATCTATACATCACATGTCGCATTGTCCTCATACAGGACAGTTAGAGTATCATATTTACTTGCCATGTGAGTAACCCACCAATGTAATATCATGGTTGCTCTCAAATGTAATATTGTGCATGATTGCTCTCAAGATAAAGACCAAGGGTCTTTTGTACCTTAATTAGACATATCTAAAGATATGTTTTACTTCATTTCAATGTTGGTTGGAGAAGTACTAGACCTAGCCAGTAAATTCACTATGAAAGCAATGTTAGGTCTAATGCAATGCCAGATAGAATAGAGCCTCAACAGGACTCAAATAAAGAACTTCAAACCCTAGAATATCCTCATTGTCACCCTTAAATTTATATGAGTCTTTGTCAACTCCAAGTGAACGAACCACCATTGGAGTACAAAGGAGATGTGATTTGTCTATATAGAATCTCTCGAATAGTTTGTTTGTGTAATTTCATTGGTGTTCAAAGATTCCATCATAGAGATGCACGATCTATATGACTATATCTCAATATCCAGAGCCTATTACAAAACAGTGGGTAACAACTTCGGGTAAAAATATAATTTAGAAACGAAAGCGATGGTCATGACTACCTTTGTTTCAAACCCACTATCTCGTCTAAAATTAGGGTGGCAGTTATGGTCATTGCCCTCGTTTAACTTGCTAAATAGGTTAAAATAGAACTTAATTAAATGTTTTTACTTGTTTAGGGGATTGAATTAGGGTTTATATTATTTAGAATTAATGACCATTTTTGTTATTAACCAAAAAAAATTGATCATTTTTGTCATCTCTAGACTATGCCATAATTATCAAATTGGTCCTCAACTATTAATTTTAATCAATTAAATTCTCAACTATTGATTTCGTAACTGATTTGGTCCTTCGTTAATTTGACTATGAAATGGCTGTCTACTTTCATATTTTCCAACATTCCACCCTTCAACCATTATTGCTTCATTTGTCAAAATTTCCAATCTCTTCTTCTCCCAAATTAATATTCTCAAAACTCGATAACCCTAATTTGCTTTCATAACCATTTCATGAACATAATAATCTCCTAATTTGTAGAGATTATTAGTACTTTATTAGGCGTCAATTGGATCATTTTTCATAGTAACTTTGGAAACAAATATTTCCCTTCATTGAGATTTGATTGCGGCAACGGAATTAATAATGATGGTAATATCAAATTAATTGGATGCAATATTAATGTTAATTACTCGGTACTATTTTAGATTTAATCAACCAAAATTACTTCTATGACTCCCTATTAACGTTTGAGAAAATTTTATTTCCCAAATGCCCGGCCCTTACAGCATTAAATGTATACAAATCACTCTCCCAAACATTGGACAAGAATGTATGGCTCTGTTTGGTAAATGACTGTTAGCTGATAGCTGTTAGCTGATTAGGTTAGAAGACATAAGTAATTGATAACATTAGCTGTGTTTGATAAATTAGCTTTAGCTGTTTGATATAATTTCTTTTCTCAAAAAGCTAATTGAAAATGTTGTTTTGAGTAGCATTTTCAATTTTAGTATTTTGGAGTTACAAAAAGCTTATTCAACAAACATTTATCTTGATTTTTTAACCAAGTCAAATGGTCAAATGGTCAAATAAGTTAAAATTGACTGATAAGCTAATTATTTACCAAACGGGGACCTATATGAGCACAATTTCATTAGAGGAACTGGGCGAGTAGGCGGTTTTGGGTACCCACATAGCCCAACTATTTTATTTCATTTTATAAATATAATTATATTACATTCTTTTTTGAGTACTACTGACTCGGTTACAATGTAGTATCTGTTTATGGCTCGAACCCACTCCCATCATCCATGTGGGAGTGTTAACCGGGACACAGAATGCCACTAGACCACAAGATCTTTGACATAATTATATTACATTAATTTAAAACATAACAAGTCTCAATCAAAGTTATATTTTTGATTTACGTCTCCTTTTTTTTTTGTTAATTTTTTGTATACATTATGCTATAAGAGTTGTACTATACAATTTTGTGAATAAAAAGTCTTTTATTACATTTTGTTAACTTTTGTTATCTTTTTTCTTATTATTATTTTCATGCATATCCATATACATAATACATTTTCTTACATTCTTCTATAGTAATAGTAATAATATATGTAGACATGCTATTATAATAAATAAGTTTTATTTCATTAAATTAACCATAATTATATTTAGTAATATATCATATCTAAAATTCTTACTTCAATATATTAACCATACCATAATTATTACTCAAATTATTAACAATACTTTAATTTAATATTTAATATATAATATGAATTACAAAACTATAAATTAAAATATACATACACACACACACACACACACACACACACACACACACACACACACACAGATATATATATATATATATATATATATATATATAACTATTAAAAAAATATTTTACATTACATTTTAGTATTAATATTAGACATATATTTTTGTGCATCATGCATATAAAATACTAGTAAATTTATAAATATTAATAATAAATTTTAACATTAAAAAATAATTAGATAAAATATTATATACATTTATTTTTTTATTTGTTTAACTCTCATTAACAATTATTTTTTTATTTGATTGAATATATACATTATTTGTTAAATTTATATTTTATAATTTAAAAATATCATTAATTAATGAATTATTATTATAAAATATATGCATGTCCATATGTTACATTTGACATATTAACCACTAATTTTCAAACAAGGCTTATAAGTGAAATTTACTCTTTCATAAATGTTTGATTATATTTTAATTTGTTAAATTTTAAATGTTTGAATATGATTATTACGTACAATATATAATTGTTAAAGACATAAAAGTTGAGTATTTTGTTTTCACCAATAAATTTTAGTTTAAATCATTCTAAAAAATGTTAAGCAATTAAAGGAAATTATTTACTTATCATGATATTATGATGAAGATCTTTGGAGTGAAGGGGTATAACTATAACTGTGATTCTCGGAAATCACAGGTGAGGTTATAGGATCTGGTAAAAAAAGGTTGGAAGGTATGTGCATATGGTGAATGAATAAAATTTATATTATTGAAATGATAAGTTATTTAATAATTAAAATTACAAAAAGTGAATTAGTTAACCAAGCTTATTTAGGGCATTCTGGACGAGATATGAAGCAACGAGACCATATGTTTTATCGGTGAGATGTACGCCGTCCCAATGCAGAGCCCGTTCGGGATTGGGGCAAACCTTAACGCCGTCGGATCCACACAATTTGTTGTTGTCGTAGTTATAGTTCCCGCCATATCCACAACAAGCTCTGAGCACAGTTGTGGGTTCCACGTCATATTTTTGTGGGTCATGGAGAATATTGAGAAAAGCAGTACGCTGATCCGCTAAAACAACCTTAACACCGTCCCCTGAGAACTCGGTGTTGAGGGAAGAAACGCCGTCGTTCAAGAGGTTGTAGTGGGAGTTAGCGAGGTTGTTGTAATCTACGAGACATCCCCAGAAATCGTATGCTTCGGCGGCTGAGCCGGCGCCGGCTGTGAGCTGAGCCGGGAGGCAGCCGAAGGGGTAGGGCCCAGGGACTAGGATTTGTTTCGCGCCCATTTTGATAATTTCCCTCACGCCGTCCGTGATGGCCCCCACCACGGACGGGACGTAAGTGTAGACTTCATCTAGGGATTTGCCGTTGTCGATTGAGGTGAAATAGTCGTTGCCGCCGTACTCGCCGAAGACGAACAGAGATTCCTCGATCCGTTTCTTGCACCCGTCGGTTGTTTTCCGGATAGTGGAGTCTAGGTACTTATTGAACCATTCGAGTTGGGTGCTTATCGGCGGCTTGAACGTCTTGAAGCTGATGCCTTTTCCGGTGAAGAAATCCTCGTCCAGCGCCGTCGCTCCGGCGACGGCGAAATTTACGCCCTGAGTGAAATTTGCGCCGGTGTTGAGGTACGCCTCCAGAAAAGGAAGCCCGTAATTCTTGGCGAGGAAGTCAATAACCAGACGCCCGTCGGAGAATCGGCCGGTGGCTTCATGGAAGAAGGTTTCGCCGTACGGAAGGCTGCCGGCGTCGAACTGCATTCCGAGACCGGAAGCAATTAGGTTTCCGGTGTCGGAGAGAGAATCTCCAAATTGGAAGATGGAGTTCACAACTGCAGCATGATCAGCAGAAGGGAAGAAGACGAGAAACACTACAAGTCCAACAATCCAAGAAGAAGAAGAAAAAGCCATTATATTATTATTATTATACTGATGCACGCATGCATGCACTCTTGGATTGGATGAATGAGTTCCCCATGCATTGCTGCAATATATATGCTCAAGGTTTCTAGTTATTTTTGGTAAATAAATCATAATATTAATCTGCATAATATGTAGGAAAAACGTTACAAATTATGCATCCAATTAAAAAGGAATTGGATGGGATTCAAAAGGAATAATCTGGTTTTCCTTTTAAATAAACTTTTAATTTAATTAGTATTTTTATTTCATTAATAAATTATTATAATAATTATATTTAATTAGTACAATATTTTTTTTGATTTATATACATTTATTATTTAATATTAACATTAGTCGTAGAAAAGTTTTTAAAATATAGAAATAGTTTTTTGTTTTCAAATTCAAATTATTATAACCAAAACTGCTTATCATCTTGGTAATCAAATTTAACTATGAATTTTTCTATAGGCAAATTATTGAAATCGGTACATATTTAATTTATTATTAATTGATTTTCGCAAGTAAATCACTGAGATGCATGTGTGGATAGTTATATCACAATTATTTAAGAGTTAATACCACAAATGGTCCTCTGACTATTGGGGTAGTACTTCTTTTAGTCCTCGACTTTCAATTCGACCACAAATGGTCCTCTGACTTTCATTTTTTACCACAAATAGTCCTCTGTTAAAATTTCTGTTAAATAGGTGTTAAATCTAGGGGTGATATCGTCAAATTGATTAATATTATTATGATTAATTCTTTTTTAGAATTATATGAGAACATAATTAATTTCAAACATTAATAAACATTAAGTTAATAAATATAAAAATAAAATGGACGTGAGAACTTATATAAATGAACAAATTAAATAAAAATCCATGATTAATGTTCGCAATTTGTACTTGATTAATTATATTAATTCAACGGTAGCAGCTTTCAGTTATGTCCCAAACAAAATGTTTGATCGATTAATGAAAAGTGAAAATTATTAATCGACCATGTATGAACAACCATGAAAATGATGAAAGCAAGATTTTTTTTAAAAAATCTTTCATTTTAGTCTGTTGGTTAAATTAAAATAGATAGCTCTAATATTAAATCTTAATTTTGTACGCATAATTATGAGAATAAAGTGTATTGTCTTTTTATTTATGAGTATTTATATTTGTTAATTGTTTCAATTATGCTTGTTGGTGAAAAATTATAAACATTTTTATTTTATGAACATTATATATATCAATTTGACGATAATACCCCTAAATTTAACACCTATTTAACAGAAATTTTAACAAAAGGACTATTTGTGGTTAAAAATGAAAGTCAGAGGACCATTTGTGGTCGAATTGAAAGTCGAGTACTAAAAGGAGTACTACCCCAATAGTCAGAGGACCATTTGTGGTATTAACTCATTATTTAATCAATTGCTAAATTTATAGGTATGCATGTTGATCTTACACGACTAGAAGGAGCTTAATGGATTGCAACCTTAGAAATATGATGACATCAATCTTCTATGTGAGAGTCAAATCATTTAGAAAGGATTCTAATTAATCAGGATTAGTTGTTAATACTCGTGAATCGTGATATTAACCTCAATTAGGAGGTCTTGCAGTCTTAAGAATATACCATTATTGTTGGCATTTGTTTATTATGATCAATGATGTCCTAAAGAGATTCATAGAAGTACCTTTTTTCTAAATCTTATTTGTCTAATTTTCCATGCCTTATGTATTGATTAGGCTTTTATATATTTAGGCGTTTATTTTTATTCCTAACTAGTATTTTCGCCCGTGCGTTGCACGGAATGAATTTGTTATAATATTTAAAAAATATTTCAATCAATATACAATTATATATATTATAACATTGAATATTATATAGCGCAATTGATGAAATTGATTGGATCGATTATGTTTTCTGATGTTTTCCTTTGAATTAGAACAAATAATTGTCCAATTACCCGGGCGTGGATAAATTTTTTTTATTATATATTGAGATAATAAAAATAAAGATGAAATTATAAAAAATTCTAATATTGAACGTGTACATTTATTTGATTATAAGATTAGTATAAAAATATTACTCAATTAATTGAATAATATATGACTTGTTTGTCTAAAATTATCTTAAAAAGATCTATAAGTAATATGACTTATATAATTATATTATGACTTATATAATTATATTATTACTAAAATAAATATGAGAAAATGAGAAATAAATTATTTGTAATTATTATAAAAATAAATTCAACGACCAATGCTTAACTTAGTTATCATAATAATTATTAGGCAATTATTATTAGTCAATTACACTAATATATGTGTAATTATACTTTTATACTTTAAGTATATTCATTTTGCCCATATTGCATTTAGTTTTATCTTCCTCCTCCATATTTGAATGAATTAATTTTGATTATTATAAAAATCTAACAACCCATGTTCAATTAATTTTTTTAAAGTTTAAATAATTTAGAGTTTTCAAAAGGAAAGTATAATTAACTATTAAAGTTTTTAAATAATTTTCAGTCAATTAGTAATATCCTTTTCTTTATAGATATTAGTTAATTTGTAGATATTAGTTAATTTCTATTTTACATTTTCTTAACAAATAAGCTTTATTAATTATTTGACCAATAAAATATTTCATTAATTGACTACAAAAGTTTAGGCGGGGAATGAAATAGGAGGATTTTACTTTTATATATAGTATAGAATATAGATTACGATCTTTTTATATTTTAAATCAATTAGTAATATCATTTTTCGCGGAATAATGGTCAAATAAACCACTGAACTACACACAAAACTGCAATTAGGCCATCGAACTCAAAAAGAATGCAATTGGATTCCTGAACTATATAAACTCATGCAATTAAGTACAAATTGACATGTTTTCAAAAAAAAAAAAGAAGTCGAAATTGACATGTTTACCTACAATTGTGATGACATTGTGGTTACTAATTTTAAAATACTTTTTAAATAATTTTAATTAAAATAATTAAATAATAATAATAATAATAAAATTAAAAAAAAAAAAACAGACGTCTCCGGCAGTTCTTCAATTTTTTTAATTTTTTTTTAATTATTAGTGCCGATTGTTATGTGTAAATTAATATCAGGCAACCTTATCTAGGAAAAATGAAAAGAATTACGTAGTAATATTTACCTAATTTTCGTTCCATTTTTAATTGATGATGTAGAATATTATTATTGAAATATTTCCATTTCATTTTTAATTTCCGTTCCTTTTTTAATTTATCTTTAATATTGTTTATAATATGCCTTTATTATTTATGATGTAGAATGTTTTCCTTTTTTAATTAAATTGCAATGATATGACCATTTCCTTTTTCATTTTAGTTAATTATAGATATTTTTTTTATTTACAGTCAATTATTAATATTCATTTCCTTTTATATATTCAATCAATTAGTAACATCAGATTCATTTTTAGTCGATTTTTTTTATTTTCAGTTAATTAGTCAATTAGAATAATAGATCCACTGGTATTTTTACCTAATTTCTGTTCTATTTTTAATTAATGATGTAGAATATTATTATTGAAATATTTTTATTCTATTTTTAATTTACCTTTACTATTGTTTAAAATTTAAAATATGCATTTACTATTCTTATGTTTTTATATATAGTATAGATTAATACTATGCTAATTATGACGTCCATGTATTATGAATAAGTATGGTAATTAAGGAGTATATATTATAACTAAAAAATAATGTATATTTTAATTTCGTTTAATTATGGACGTAATATGTGTATGTTTAATTTTCTTTAATTTTATCCGTAATATATATGTGTATGTTTAATTTTCTTTAATTATGTCCGTAATATGTGTACCATTAATTTCTTTAATTGATTAGATAAAATTATGGCAAGTATAAAAAAAAACCGTTTAATAAAAGTATAATGTTTGAACTAATTTCTCAATGACCATAATTATTAAGATTTTATTCCAAAGTAACCATTAGCATAATTTTATATGTGTAATAATCTGTGAATTGAAATAATTTACATAATTGTATGGACGTAATAATAGGTGAATTAGCATAATAATACGTGAATTGAAATAATTATCATAATTTTGTTAATCTCCTCTAATTATGGATGTAATATGTGTATTATCAATTTCGTTAACTGATTTGATAAAATTTATATTACGAACAACAATATTAATTCATTAGTTTTCATAATTTTTAAGATTTTATTCAAAAGTAATCAAATGAAATGCACGGGTAATTGACATTATCTGAAGTAAAAATATATAAAATTATCGTAAGAATGAAATCTCTATGTTTAATGACCATAATAAATTTAGATGTTAAATATAGTGTAATTAACACGGATTATATAGATGGTAAATAGTATATGGTAATTACCTATACAGATTAACATATTAAACGGATTAACATATGGAACAATGTTATAAAAAAGGAAGGAAGCCTTTTAGATAAAATATATTAGGAATAATATCAATTAAATAAAATATCATAGGAATTTCTCAATTCTATATTTATAATTACCTTTATAAACAGATTTAATAGGAAAATTTAGTTACAAACTTATATTAAGAGTTATGGATTATTATTATTATATTATTATTATTATTAGGAAAATTATATTAAGAATTTTAGATTATTATTACTACGGAGTATTATTATATTATTATTATTATTATTATTATTATTATTATTATTATATTAACATAATAGATTTTAAATCGAGGCTACAAAATTTAATATTATTATTTCATTTATTCAAGTATAGTAATCACCATTCTTTAACTAATAAGTGTGAATTAGTATTGTGCAATTAATGATAAAGATTAATAATAATTAGAATCAACAATCAATGATAAAATGACCCATGTTTAGCTTCCAATGCACCATTTTTTATAAAATGAAGAATTGGAATGGTAAAACGAACAATTGGAATGAATAATTGAGGATTTATTCAAGTATAGTAACCACCATTTTTACCAAATTACATAAGCATCCGTAAATGGGGAAGATCAAGATTGCAAATTCTACAATATATAGATGAGCATCCGTAGATTGCTAGTTATTTTGCACAGTACAACTAAAAAGATGGATAGTTAAATAAGGTATTATCATTCAAAATCTTGTAATACAAAGTTACAATACAATGTTTTTCCATTAGAAATTACCAATCAAAGTAATGTAATTAAAATATATAATTATAGAAAACATTTGATTGTTCACTACAATCACTCTGAAAATTGTAATTTTACATACGTGATACGCCCATGGCAAAATTGGTCTAGCTACTTGAAACCTTATCAGCAAAAATTAAAGCATATTGAGCTGTTAAAATCAAACTAAATCACAGTACTACAAAATACTTTATGGAATGCAGACTACACCATAAGGATCTCCAACATGCAGAATGAATCAACTAAAAATTAAATCATACCGCATACCATAACAATTCTACGCGTGTTAAAGTTCGATCTTCGACTTCGTAGAATTACAGATTATAGATCTCTAACTAATAGTGAGAGCACAGATATTGGTACGTTGTGAGAGAAGAGTCATTTCTCATCATTATATAGTGGAGGATAAACATAATATGGAAGATTTTTCAAAAGGAAAGTATAATTAATTTTAATTTTATGTAAATATAGATGATTGACATGTAAAAATTTTACTACAATATTATATAATTTTTTCATTCTAATATAGTTAATTACATGTCAATTATATAAATATATATAGACATATAGATATAGATATAGATTATCATATCACTAATCACCAATCACCAATTAATTNCGTAAATGGGGAAGATCAAGATTGCAAATTCTACAATATATAGATGAGCATCCGTAGATTGCTAGTTATTTTGCACAGTACAACTAAAAAGATGGATAGTTAAATAAGGTATTATCATTCAAAATCTTGTAATACAAAGTTACAATACAATGTTTTTCCATTAGAAATTACCAATCAAAGTAATGTAATTAAAATATATAATTATAGAAAACATTTGATTGTTCACTACAATCACTCTGAAAATTGTAATTTTACATACGTGATACGCCCATGGCAAAATTGGTCTAGCTACTTGAAACCTTATCAGCAAAAATTAAAGCATATTGAGCTGTTAAAATCAAACTAAATCACAGTACTACAAAATACTTTATGGAATGCAGACTACACCATAAGGATCTCCAACATGCAGAATGAATCAACTAAAAATTAAATCATACCGCATACCATAACAATTCTACGCGTGTTAAAGTTCGATCTTCGACTTCGTAGAATTACAGATTATAGATCTCTAACTAATAGTGAGAGCACAGATATTGGTACGTTGTGAGAGAAGAGTCATTTCTCATCATTATATAGTGGAGGATAAACATAATATGGAAGATTTTTCAAAAGGAAAGTATAATTAATTTTAATTTTATGTAAATATAGATGATTGACATGTAAAAATTTTACTACAATATTATATAATTTTTTCATTCTAATATAGTTAATTACATGTCAATTATATAAATATATATAGACATATAGATATAGATATAGATTATCATATCACTAATCACCAATCACCAATTAATTATTCTTTTTTAAAATAATCACCAATTAATTAATTAATATTAGTATATATTAATATATTATATATTAATATTAAGAATAATACCATATACCATATTATCAATTATCAATTATATATCACCAATCACCCATCACCCATTAATATTAACAATATTACCATATTATCATATTATCATTATCATATATTACCATAATAATATTATAGGATGGATAATTAATAAAATAATAAAATAATAAATAAATAAAATAAATGATTTTACCAAAATACCCCTAAGTTTTGGGGGGAAAATTTGGGAGGAGGAAATTGTTTTTATATATAGTATAGATTAATTCTTCATCATTTATTTAGGCTAGATTATAAAATACAATTATGAGATACACTACTCGTTACTCACATTCTATACTAAAAAACAATAGGACACTTGCATGATCGGTTGTATAGTTGCAATTTGATGTGTCAAATTTTTGATGCCGTTGTCAAAGAATACTTTATTAGGAACACTCTAGTTTTATTAATCTAGTCAATATTTTCTATTTTAGCTCTTCTTTTATTTTTGAGATACTTTTGTTTTTTTTTTTTTAATCTAGTCAATAAATTATAATTATATTTAGCACAATATAATTTTATTGATTTATATACATTTATTATTTAATATTAACATTAGTTGTTTTTTTTTTGTCCCAGGGTTTCCACTGTCGTTTGTCGGAACCAATGACTAATCCTTTTGTTGAATTCTTATAGAATTTTTTTTAAATATAGAAATGTTTTTTTCAAAATAAAATTCTTATAACCCAAGATTTTTCTAATCATCTTGTAGTACGGAGTAATTAACATTAATTATGCATCCATTTAATTTGATATTTCCATCATTAAAATTTCTCTTACGGAAATCAAATCTCAATGAAGGGAACAATTAGGGGGCAATTTATATTGTGGACCTGGTCCACGTAACATTGTGGACCCGGTCCACGTAGCATTGTGGACCCTGGATCAAATCAATGTCGTTTGATATTTAAGTTTTAATAGATTAGGTAACTTTTCGTTTATCATTTTTAAACACAAATTTTAATTTATTATATGTACAAAATCTTTATGCCTAAGTTACAGAATTTCGTAACATGATATACAGAAACGCATCTATATATATACACATGCTTTAATTTCTATTTTATTTATTCTCATATCCGATTTATGTAAATAATTTATGTCCTATAAGCACATAATTTCATAATACAAGACATAAATTCGTTAAATAATACACACAATATGTTTTGTGTTATACAACTATTCATCATTTTCATGTACAAAATCTTTATGCTTAAGGTACAGAATTTCGTAACATAATGTACAGAAACGCATAACACGATATGCATACGCATGTTTTCTATTTTTTTTAAATAACATATGTTTTGTATTTTACTTATTCTCATATCTGATTTATAGATAATTTATGTCCTATGGGCACATAATTTCATAATACAAGACATAAATTCGTTAAATAATACACACAATATATTTTGTGTTATACAACTATTAATCAATTTCATGTACAAAATCTTTATGTTTAAGGTACATAATTTCGTAACATGATGTACAGGAACAAATAACACTATATACGTACACGAACTGAACAACAAACGAACTCTGTTAAAATAAAGTTTAAACCGACGCCCTATAGGACCAGGGTCCACAGTGCATTGTGGACCCTAATCCACGGTATAACAATTGCAATTAGGGATGGAAATAGGCCGAGCCAAGTCCAACTTTAGAAAATTAGACAACCTAGGCCTGTTACGAAAATTTAAAGCNCAATATTACCATATCACTAATCACCAATCACCAATTAATTATTCTTTTTTAAAATAATCACCAATTAATTAATTAATATTAGTATATATTAATATATTATATATTAATATTAAGAATAATACCATATACCATATTATCAATTATCAATTATATATCACCAATCACCCATCACCCATTAATATTAACAATATTACCATATTATCATATTATCATTATCATATATTACCATAATAATATTATAGGATGGATAATTAATAAAATAATAAAATAATAAATAAATAAAATAAATGATTTTACCAAAATACCCCTAAGTTTTGGGGGGAAAATTTGGGAGGAGGAAATTGTTTTTATATATAGTATAGATTAATTCTTCATCATTTATTTAGGCTAGATTATAAAATACAATTATGAGATACACTACTCGTTACTCACATTCTATACTAAAAAACAATAGGACACTTGCATGATCGGTTGTATAGTTGCAATTTGATGTGTCAAATTTTTGATGCCGTTGTCAAAGAATACTTTATTAGGAACACTCTAGTTTTATTAATCTAGTCAATATTTTCTATTTTAGCTCTTCTTTTATTTTTGAGATACTTTTGTTTTTTTTTTTTTAATCTAGTCAATAAATTATAATTATATTTAGCACAATATAATTTTATTGATTTATATACATTTATTATTTAATATTAACATTAGTTGTTTTTTTTTTGTCCCAGGGTTTCCACTGTCGTTTGTCGGAACCAATGACTAATCCTTTTGTTGAATTCTTATAGAATTTTTTTTAAATATAGAAATGTTTTTTTCAAAATAAAATTCTTATAACCCAAGATTTTTCTAATCATCTTGTAGTACGGAGTAATTAACATTAATTATGCATCCATTTAATTTGATATTTCCATCATTAAAATTTCTCTTACGGAAATCAAATCTCAATGAAGGGAACAATTAGGGGGCAATTTATATTGTGGACCTGGTCCACGTAACATTGTGGACCCGGTCCACGTAGCATTGTGGACCCTGGATCAAATCAATGTCGTTTGATATTTAAGTTTTAATAGATTAGGTAACTTTTCGTTTATCATTTTTAAACACAAATTTTAATTTATTATATGTACAAAATCTTTATGCCTAAGTTACAGAATTTCGTAACATGATATACAGAAACGCATCTATATATATACACATGCTTTAATTTCTATTTTATTTATTCTCATATCCGATTTATGTAAATAATTTATGTCCTATAAGCACATAATTTCATAATACAAGACATAAATTCGTTAAATAATACACACAATATGTTTTGTGTTATACAACTATTCATCATTTTCATGTACAAAATCTTTATGCTTAAGGTACAGAATTTCGTAACATAATGTACAGAAACGCATAACACGATATGCATACGCATGTTTTCTATTTTTTTTAAATAACATATGTTTTGTATTTTACTTATTCTCATATCTGATTTATAGATAATTTATGTCCTATGGGCACATAATTTCATAATACAAGACATAAATTCGTTAAATAATACACACAATATATTTTGTGTTATACAACTATTAATCAATTTCATGTACAAAATCTTTATGTTTAAGGTACATAATTTCGTAACATGATGTACAGGAACAAATAACACTATATACGTACACGAACTGAACAACAAACGAACTCTGTTAAAATAAAGTTTAAACCGACGCCCTATAGGACCAGGGTCCACAGTGCATTGTGGACCCTAATCCACGGTATAACAATTGCAATTAGGGATGGAAATAGGCCGAGCCAAGTCCAACTTTAGAAAATTAGACAACCTAGGCCTGTTACGAAAATTTAAAGCATGTGCCTGGGCCTGAACCTATATGTAGGCTTTTTGTTAGGCTCAAACCTGAGCCTACAATTGGCCTGGCCTGGCCTGAAGCCTTTTTAAAAGTATGTTTAATATATAGGCCATTAAAAATGTTTCAAACTAAGTCTTGCTTTGAGCCTATTTAAAGTCTACATGTTAAGTCTTTTTAAAAACTTTAATAAGTATTTCTAAATAATTTAAGAAATATACTTAATACAAAACTAATATATAACTACATAAGTATATAACCAAAATGCAAACATAGTAGCATTAAAACATAAAATAAAACAAGTCACGATTTCACCTTGCTCGTCAACTTGTTTATGAATAAATTCAATTGTATTATTACTTGTAATCCTATATAATTTCATAAATAGTTAACATTCAACTCACATAATTAAGTCGCGATACTTCATTAAATATTATAACAATAAGAACAATTAATAAACAATTAAACAATAAGAACACAATTTTTTCAGACTGTCAGAATGTGTGTGGCTTGATTAATGGAGCTTTACCCGATCACTCTTATGCAGGGTGTGTTATTAAGGATTGCCGTGAATTTCGTAGACACTTTGAAATAGTGTCCTTTCGTTATATCTCTCGATCAGTGAATAAGCTCGCCCATACTCTTGCAAGGGCGGCTTGTTTTCAAACTGGTACTTCTTGTTGGTTTTCTTCTATTCCGCATTGTATTGAACATTTATTTTAATGAAAGTTGGTTCCTTTGATTTTCAAAAAAAAAAAAAAACAATAAGAACACTTAGTTGAATCAGAATTTAGAATGAGATTTTGGAGGTGCAGGGTTAGGGTTTGGTAATTATATATACTTGAGGTTATATTGTAGTTATAAAAATATATTAGGTATAAAATAGAATATATACTAACTTTATATATATATATATATATATATACACACACACAAACACACACACACACAAATACCAGGCCTGTAGGCTTGAAGGCCATATAGGTCTGGCCTGTTTAATTTAATAGACTTTAAAATGGGTCTAAGCGTACATAGCCTTTTTCCAAAACAAGTCAAGTCTAACTATGCCTTAATTAGGCCATGTCATAGGTCCTACAAAGCGGCCTGGCCTATTCTTATCCTTAGGAACAATAATGTTTGCTATGGTAAGTAACATGCTTATTTAATGATGGTGATTTTGTTCGCTAAAAATGTAATATACTCTGTGAGCTGTTTGCAAATGTAGATGAGTAGATTTATCCAAGAGTTGTGATAGTTGTTGTGTAACAAAACTGATATCAGGTCTTGTAATAGTTAGATATAAGAGCTTTTCAACTAATCTTCTGTACTAAGTGTTGTCATCTAATAAATGTCCTTCATTTTTATTCAACTTGAGTGCAGGGACAATAGGAATGTGTACTGGCTTATAATTTATAAAACCTGCATCATTTAATAGTTCAAGGGCATACTTCCTTTGGGATACTGAAATGTCTTTCTCTGTCTAGCCACTTCCAATCCTAGAAAGTACTTCAAGGGCCCTAGGTCCCTAGGTCTTTTATTTGAAAATTGGCATTAAGTTGTAGCTTGATCTGTTGTATCAGCTTCACTATATATCATCCACATATACTAATAATGCCACAAAGGAAGGACTTGATTACTTGAAGCCCATATTCTGTAAGGCAACACTATATATCATCACATATACTAAGGAAGGACTTGATTACTTTAAGGCAACACACAACTTTGTGTTTCACTGTCTATTTCACTGTCTACTGTCTTGCTTTGACTTTTTGAGTAGGACCTGAGTAGGTCGCTTAATTGGGTGACTGTCTACTGTCTTGCTTTGACTTTTTGAGTAGGACTAGGACCTGAGTAGGTCGCTTAATTGGGTGAGTAGGACCTGTAAGGCAACACTATATATCATCACATATACTAAGGAACTATATATCATCACATATACTAAGGAAGGACTTGATTACTAGGTCGCTTAATTGGGTGAGTAGGACCTGTAAGGCCCTGTAAGGCAACACTATATATCATCACATATACTAAGGAAGGACTTGATTACTTTAAGGCAACACACAACTTTGTGTTTCACTGTTTATTTCACTATCTATTGTCTTGCTTTGACTTTTTGAGTAGGACCTGAGTAGGTCGCTTAATTGGGTTTGATGAATACATGAATTTGGATATGGATGATGCTAAGGAAGTCGATGTAAGGAAGAAAGCAATTAGGTTTTTTTTTTTTTTTTTTTTTTTTTTTTTT